>NC_087069.1:44338322-44466129 GCF_963678635.1 Symsagittifera roscoffensis | reverse complement strand
GTTTAATTAAACCAAAGTTTAATTAAAGTTTTCAAAACATTTAATTAAGCAGAAAACTTGCCCAAAGCATGGTCTTGTTAGTGCTTTGGCATAGCTCGGAAATTTAATTAAGTCGACCTAAAAATAGGTCGGCAAGATTTTTTGAAAATCCGCTAACAACCCCCCCCCCCCCCCCCCCGAGAAAATCTTGGATCCGCCCCTGGTTGTTTTTATGGTGATTATGGTTAAACGTCTATCATTACGGTGTGAAGTGAAGTATGAGTATGTGAAAAACTTGAAAGTGCACTTTCTGTTCGCGCTGGCCAGGCCGTCGCGCAGTTGCTTTTTGAGTCGCGCCGTGTTCAAATCGTTCGCGAAAGTCGCGCCGTCTCCACATCGGTCGCGAAAACCCTGAAAAACTTTTTATAAATTTGCGCCGTCTCCATCTCGGTCTGGAAAGTCTGAAAATGGCTAATTTGGTCGCGCCGGTCACGCCGTTTCCTGAGCCGCATCCGCCTCGTTCGCGAAAGTCGCGCCTGAGATTTTCGGTCGCGAAAGTCAGAAATGGCAACTCTTGGTTGCGAGAGTCTGGACATACCAAATATGAGTCGCGATATTTTGGTCGCGCCACCTCTGCTTCGGTCGCGAAGTCTGGAAATGCCAGGTTTTGGTCTGGAAAGTCTGGACATGCCAAAAATTTGTCGCGAAAATCTGGACATGAGTCTGGGACCTCAACCCCGGGAACAAAAATCTGTTCATAATTGCTAGCCAGTTCATCGTGCCAAGTTTCATTGTATTAATCCAACGTTGAAGAAGTTTTTGTTCCGAAGTTCGTAACGAAACTAATGGAATATTTTTGCTCGGCGTGGCTTTTGGCTCTTTTCTAGTCCCCCCCTTTGATTTTTTCTGAAATCCATTAAATGAAAGACTATTTAAAATGAATTTTGATGTTATAAACAGCATTAAAACAAGTCAGCGAAACGTCGAAACGGCGAATTGTCGACTTAGTAGCGAAACACAAATATTTAAAGCGAAACACCAAAAAGTTACATGGAAAAAACGCTTGTCAGACAAATCCGTACTACGGAAAATTTTTAATTACCAATTAGAGGAATAATAACTAGGCTAGGGCAGATTTAACCTTGTATAAGCCCTCATTACACCTTGTAAAACCCTCATGTAAAAGCCGCCCTCATTACAAGGAAGTTGATGCTTAAATGATGAGAAGGAAAGGGAAAAGTGAAGGAGAACCGCGGTCGAAATTCGTTTGATTAAGTGAATTGTATTGATGTAACAATTCAATCAAAATTTTCAATCAGAAGGCATGAGTTTTACTTCAACAATTTTTGATTTTCCCTGTTTCAGAAATAGAACGCAAATTTTCACTCCCAGGAGCAAAAGTGATATGATCAACGTTGATGCATACTTTGCCCAAATAGGGCTGTCAGAGAGCCAAAGACATGTTTGGACTAGCTTTGTTCGAGACAGCGATGTGCCCAACACACAAGTCTTCCAAAGTATATACAGCTCATTTGAACCAACCGCTGGTATGTGGCAGCCAAACCAGCCTGATGACTATGCCGGGCGAGAGGATTGTGTTGAGTCTTCGAAAACAGGATTGAACGATATAACATGCTCCGGGAATAGCCACAATTATAGAATGACGCTCTGCGAATATTCAACTTCATAAAAGTTTTCACCGCTGGAGTTTTGTTAACGGCGACAATTGACAGACTGAAATAGACAACCAAGCAACTTATATTTAAAACCAATATATAGACCTATTTTCAACATAATAGGAAAATTTTATAAACTTTTGAGGGGTGTTAGAAATGGTGTTTAGAAATGAAGGCATATATACCATAAATTGTCTTCGTAACTTGTCCAAAAATCAACTATTACATCATCCAAAATTCGATCAAACTTGTCATAATCTCAGTAACTTTCATATGATTTTATCGCTCTTTTGTTTGAATCGTATGGTTGGCAATTCATGTCATGAATATTCTAGAGGAGGGCAAATAGTTCAGGACCAAATGGTAGGGTTTGTTATAAAAACTAGTAGCAAGGTCTATAAATCCTTTCTGGTTAGACGAAGGCAAGTTTCACAGTTGGCGTAGTAGTTTTCCTAAAGCTGTTTTAATAAGCATATGCGCACGATTCCGTCAGGTTAAAACTTGGTTTTCTTCAAAACAGTTTTACTCTCGTAGTTGTCTTATCTGATAAAACGTAGTTTGGTTACTTTTCTGATGTTACCACATCCAAGGAGGGCAGCTGGCGCGTAAATTACACACTCTTCGCACGAGGAGGTAGTTACGATAAATAATGATATAAGACTTAATAGTTTGTAATCAGAATAGAATGGATGCAAAAGCTCCCTTGACGATCGAGTAGAGGGCATGTTTGGTGCCAGCAGCCGCGGTAATACCAGTCTCAAAAAGCCTATGTAAAAGTTGCTGCGTTTAAAAAGTTCATATTTGGATCTGTTTGACTATAACGGTAACCTGGTGGTTAATTAACACTTTCCACCCGTTGCGCTTATCCTTCGCAACGTAGATGTACCTTGAACTTAGTTGAGACGAGGCGTGGAACTGGTGTGGAAACCTTTGGGACTGCAAAACCAAGCATGGAAGAATGGAGAATGGCCCGCGTTTCACTGACGCCGCTGCGTAAAAAGCAGTTATCTTTGAAACGAACAGCCGGGGGGCATTTGTATTTCTACGTTAGAGTTGAAATTCTTGTATCGAGGTTTTTTCGAGTTTTTTGTCGTCGCATCTCGGCGATTGTTGAGCGAGACCCTCGCAGCCCCCAAAATGTTGAAACAGTATGCAAGAAAAGTAGTTACGCGGGCAGCTGTTGTGTTTCACGTTGTTTAGTGGTGTGGTGCTTAGTGAGTTATGACCGAGGTGGTTAACTCATAGAGTAATTTCGGATAGGGTACACCGTCTGCTCGTCACGCTATCTTATTTTCGGCCGGATAGATTCGTGCAACTTCTTAGTCTAATACCGATCCTAATGCACGTATACTTGAACATCGAGGTGGTCATTGGTCTAGTTCAATGAAGTCCTTTTCTGCGAAGTCAAGTCGTACTCTAAATCCTTTGAGTTGTGATTGTGGACGGCATATTGGTTGTGGTTGGTCATTCTTTTTCGAGTGTAGTGGGGTCATTTTGTCTTTGGATGTTCGTCTTTGGTGTTGTATGCTGATCTATATACTGCAAGGTATAATTTACATTTTATAAAAATTTTATTAGTTCAGTGTTTTAATTATGATTTTGGTTAGTTGTTTTCACAAAAACTTTTTGTTTTAGTTCGGTTAATTTGAAGAGTTACTCACCCTTGATTACCTCTTATTAAAAATAGAAGTGTGGTCCTAAAGCGTGGATGTAGCGCGGTGGGTTAGGCCGGCTATAGAGCATGCTCAGGACGTCCTCTCTGGTGGGTTAGGCCAGGAGTGGGAGTATGATTTCTTGCGGTTTCTGTGAGAGGTCCTGTTATGTGATAACGTTTTATGTCGGGTTTGTGGTGGTTTTTCTTATGTTTCGTTGGTTGTGTCCTTTTTTTTCAAAAATCAAATTGTTTTTGGTATGGGTTTGTCTTTCGACTTTTTTGTGTTTTATTATTTCTTGCTTAGACTTTATAATAGTCTTTAAAAGAATAAATTATCCAGTTTTAAACTGGGTTAATCCGGTTTGGGTACCGTTGGTTTTCTTTTCTTAGTCATGCTGTTATTCTATGTGTTGTGGTGTTTAGTAAGCTGCGTTGGTTAGTTTTGTTTAGTATATAATTCCTTTCCAACCGGGTTAAAGGAAAGTTTGAAACTTGTTATCATGTGTTAGAGTTGTTGAGTGTGAAAACTTGAAACTGAAATTCATTATTTAAACAATTCTTCGTGGGCGAGCTGTGCGAGTTTGGACAGAATTCTTGTGCGAGTGAATGAAAATATCGAAAGGTTAGTACTGCATTTTCGTCTTATCAATTTACTACATAGAATTTCAATTTTACTGCTAGTTTTGGGGGAAAATTAAGTTACAAATTTTCATCATTACTAAATTTACTGCTTGTGGGGAAACAATTTATAAATTAATTTACTACATTGGTATGAATTTTATTGAATTTATCTAGTGCAAAATATTAATAGAGTTTAGAAGAATTTGAAGAAGTTTTCTATTTTTTATTTTTCTTTTGTGTTTTTTGCAGATGATCGTGGGATGAAGACTAAAAATCTAAATGAGACATGAATAAAGAATGGTTAGTTTTAATTTGAATTTATTAGTGAAGAATATGCATAAATTATACTTACCTGTTAGTCGTCGGGGAAAAAACCGTGGGGGAAGATGTCGTGTATTATGTCGGAATTTGTTAGTAATTTTGCTAGTATGCGAATGATGTTTTTAGTTTGAAGCAGTGGCCAAAGCAATTGAAGTGCTTTAATAGTTTTTAGTTCTTCAGTGCCAACTACAAACTCATAAGGTGTGTTTTGGATGAGATTATATAATTTGTGATTATATTTAGTGTTGTGGATGAATTCTAATATTGGGATTTCTATAGGTTGGATAAATTCATGTGGGATAAGGAAGGGTCTGGATTCTTCTGCGTTAAAGGTCTTCGTGATGGGACAAAAAATATACATTTGGGTTATGGGATCATAATTGCGAAGAATACCGTGAAGGTTAGTATCTTTGATGCAATATGTGAAGTTAAGAAAAAATGGTGAAGTGTATTTAGAGTTAATAAACTGAAAACGGTGGTGTGGTTGTCTTGATGGAGTGTGTAGGTCAAAATGATTTTGTATGAATCGATAATATGTATACGTGTGGGTTTGTTTAGTGCGTAACATAATGTCGTGTGAGCAGTGCAAATCGCGTTCATGTGGTGCAAGGAAGTTGAAGGTTAGTGAAAATAATTGAAATCTTTCTTTAAAACTTTCGTAAGCTTGCATGTCGGTTAGTGCTTCAGAAATGACGTGGTCGAATTTGCGATCAAATATGTTGAGTGTAAATTTATATGGTGTTTTGATGAAGAATTTTTCTGTGATTTGTGGGTTAGCGAAGCGATCATCATCTAAAAATTAGTCTTGGTTAGCTCGGATGTTGTTATGATCGTAATATTCTAGCGTATATTCGTTAGCTCGGTGTGCAGTGTATGTTTTTAGTGACTTTTTATATCCTATATAAGTAAATTGTCTATGTGTGAGTGATGTGGTGAGTCGATATAGCATATCTTGATTTCTTTCTATATCGATGTGAGTATTAGATAAAGGTAGGCAAAGGGGATTAGTAAAATGATAATATGATGTCCAATGAAGTGTAGGCATTAAAACATGTTCATCTACAAAAATACGTGTGTCGTTAGTGTCATGGGGGGTGTTTAAAGTATACTGTGGAAATGAAGGTAAGGTGATTGCTAGAAAATCTTTCGTGTTAGTATGATTTGGATGATTAATATATTCACGGGCTGTTCCTGGTTTTGTTGGAAATGGGTAGTTTGGGAATTTTCTTTTGAAAGTGCGATAAGCTCTATTAGTGCTATTTGTTGATTCGGTGGGTGTGGATGATGGTGCTAATGATGCGGTATAAGCTGAAGAGGGTGTAGGGGTAGGTGGGTTTGATGATTCTATTGTGGATGAAATCTGATTTATAGTGGGGGTGTCAAGGTGGAAGGGTTGTTGTTGTAGGCTGATAAAATTATCTAGTTCTTGGGAAATTTGGGGAGTATCTGGAGAATTGGATGATCGGTCTGAATGAAGTGAAGAGTAGGTTGGGGTGACTTGGGAAGCGTAAGAGGGTGTAGAAATGGATGGGAGTGGGTTATTTAGTGGGATTGGTTGAAAAGGGGGTGTTGAAAAAATTGAGGAGTTGGTTTGAAAATTATTGGATGGAGATGGTTCAGAGTCTGCAAATTCATCAGGGGTTTCAATATTAGGGTTATTGAGTTGTGAAATGGAGTATAAAACTGAGATATGTGAATTAGTGTCTGAATTCATGCCTGATGTTATATTACTGGTTGGGAAATCGGGTGGCGGGAAAGCAAAAAGTGGAATTATTGTAATTGGAGTGTTGAGGTTGGTTGGGTGGGAATTTGAGCGGTGTAGGAATCCAAGTTGTCGGCTCATCGTGGGCTAAAAAATTATTATTTTGAGACTGAAAAGCGGTGGTATGGGGTTGTTCTATAACTTGTTCATATGTTTTGTCATCTAGTGAATGATGTGTCATTATATGTTGAATGGGACTTTGTGATATGGTTGGTCTGAAATTTGGATTATGTGTTATTGCTAAATTTCGAAAATTTCGTGGGACTAGGGATAATGGATGGTTATGTGGTAGGGGTGGTAACTGTGGTGCTGTAGGCGTTATTTCTATATTATTATGTTCTTCGTCGTACGTGTTCTGTCTTGTCGCTATTTTTGTGTTATATTCTTTTATTTGTGCGTCTAAAAGAATTTTGTTTATTGATGATGAAAAAATTCCAAAGAATCCTGCAAATAGTATGCGTGCTACACTTGCTTGTCTATTGACTTGTGTGTGTATAGCACATGTGTTATAGATTCCTTTTAAAAGTGAAAAAAGAAATCCTATAAAGTTAAACATTGCGTATAGAATAGTCAACTTTTCTAAGATGTAATAGGGCCATCCTAGAAAATCAAGAATTTCATTTTTTAGTGTAACAAAGCTAAAAATATTTATAGGTGAGATATCTTGTGGTCGGTATTTTTCACCGTTTAGATATATATAGTCTTTAATGTCTTTAAAATATCCGCTATAATCTTGAGTATAAATATCTGCAAATCCTGCGGTTTCGGCAAGTTTGCGTAAGTTTTGGTCAATTGATTGTCTTTGTATAGTGTCCATTTGTGTTAATAATTCTTGGAATTGTTGTGTTCTAATGTGATGTTGGATATCGGATTTTGAATATATTCCAATTGATTGTAAGTCGATATTTGGGTTTCGAGCAATAGCTCTTATGCTTTCTGGTGAAAATTTTTTGAGTGATTGCATTAATGTGGGGTGTGGGTTGAGAAGGTAATATTTATCTTCATCAGGGTTCAGTTGTACTACATTGTGGCTATTTTCTGATCCACATGGAACTGCGGTATCCCAGAAATAGGTTCGTCTTGAAAGTGTGTCAACGAAATGTACTTTATTCTTATAAAAGATAGGGATTCTTTTATAGCATCGTTTATCTTCAAATACATATAGTGGTGATACTTTTTTGGTACAGGTATAAAACCATAAAATGTTTCCTTTGTAGTCTAAAAAATTTGATCTATTTCCTGATAGTAAATATCCTGCGTAGGGTATTTTTAATACTGCTAGTGCAAGTGATTGTAGGATTTGTGTTCTTTCTAATTCGCATAGTTGGTGAAGTGTTTCTAATTCAGAGAGTGACATTTCTTGAAAAATTCGGCTAATTGTGTAGTCTAATTTCATATCTAAGTGAATACCATAGTGGATATTAGCGAAATATGTACTATTCATTAGTGATAGTTCTTGTAAACGTGTGCTTCTAGTGTCATGGGGCTTTAGATGTCCACCAGGTTGACCTTTACTTTTTTGAAAATTAACTGGTATATATGATGTTCCTTCGTTTATAGGATGACTTGTGGCGTATGGGTCGATTTTTATTTTTCCAGTGGTCATGTCGAATCCTTTTTCGTATTCAACTAATATTTCGGAGTATTGTGTTTTGTGAAGTGGGTTTCTGTATTTACATGCAAGTTCTGTTTCTTGATACATTTGAAAACGTGTCAATTTATTTTCTATATTGTGTATGTTTCCTAAATTAGAACTTTGTTTTCGTGATGGATTTACTTGTTCATATGGAATTGATTGTATAAAATATTTTTCGTGAAATTTTATCATTCGAGCGTGTATTTTTGCTACTTGAAATGTTGTACATGTGTCTTCGTGGAACCAAACAATTGTTTCTTGTGTTCGTGTTGTAGGGTCACAATAGCCTTGATCGTTTTTACAAGGTAATCTATTTCCTTGATATATCATTGTGTTGTCAGATAAATCGCGTGTGAGTTGTATTTTTTCGAGTTGTATTTTCCAATCGAAAAACATTATTTCTTGATATCCTTTTTTTTTTGTGTCTGCTTTGCATTTTGATGGGTTATTTATACCAATGTGCGGTATCCAGTGTTTATCGTATATGTCATAAGTTAATCTTCCGTTTGCGCCGTTGTATGGGTATTTTTCATCTAGTTTTATATGTCCTTGATATCTTTCAAGTTCTGCTTGATGTACAGAATCTGCAAAAACTTGGAAATATACTAACTTTCTATCTGTGTTTTTATTTCTTGTGATATTTAGTCTGAGTAACTCGTTTTTACAATCTTCGGGATTGAGATGTAAAAGTCGTTCGATATTACTCTGGTAGAATGATTCGTGGTCAAGTCGGTTTTTATTTCCATTTGAGACTTGTGAACAATGTACTTTCTTTTCAGAAAATGTTGCTGTGAATTTATATCCTATAACTGTTGTTGCTCGGGCTTTTGAATAAAGTGTCGCTATTACATTTGTAGTTTCTATAGCTTGTGGTTCTGTTTCGCATTGTGATACTTGATTTATTGCATATTTGTGTAGTGTTTTTTGTTCATTTTCTTCACAATCGTAATGTGTTACTAATAAATCTTGGGGTCCTGTGCGGGGGGAAGGATCTATGTTCTGGTTGGAGATTACTAGAAAAAAGAGTAGGAGAAAAATTAATATTTTTAGAATATACATGTGTATGATAATCCTGAGTATGGGTTATAAAATATAATGTAACCAATTGTCTTTTTGGTATATCTGTCGTATTTGTATATTACTTCAGTTGTTATAAATGGTGGTGGTAGTGATTGAGCTGTTATATTTGGTGGGTTTAATGGGTAGGGATGTTGAGCGATGTTGTTTAGTTTAACCGTGATTTCAAATTTTAATTGTAGACTATTTTGTTGGAGTATTTGGATGTTATGATCACGAATGTCTTCGTGGATGTCTTGTCTATATTGTAATCTATTTAGTGCCCAGTTGTGGAGTCGGTTACTTTCTGGGTGTTTTCCAAATAATGGTGGAGGTGCTGTGAATGTATTCCAGTCTAGTCTTAAAGGAATATTTGTTGATGATTGTTCCCGATATCTAGCGTCGAGGTTATTTGGGAAATTTACAGTAAAAGGCGTCGGTGAAATCTGGCTTATTGATGGTGTTGATGGTTCTTTCGGAGAGGCAACTAATTTCTAAGTTAAATTCAAATCTCTCTGGTGCTGAAATTACAAGTAATTTCAGCACTTACAAATAAGTGGGTTGTTAGTTAGATGGATCATGATTGGTTAATATTAAATACTTTACAGTGGTAAAATATCTAATTTATCCAATCATAAAATGTAGTTTAGATCAGGTTCCATTAGCTCCGCAGTTTGAGACCGCGCATTTTTTTATTGACTTGCATTCGGTAGCACGATGGGTTCCGAGGCAAATAAAGCAAACTTGTTTGTCTTTTGCTTGCTTGATTCTTTGATCTTACGATAGTGTTAGAGTTTCAAGACAGCGCCCTTTGTAGTGTTGTTTATTATCTAGAGAACACAAGTGATTCCTTGTTACGAACTTGTCGTAAGACTGCGTGTCTATATCTTGCTAGGATTTCTTTCCATACAAACTGATGTTCTCGGTTGCTGGAACTTGAGTTCTTTGTTCAAAGTCATAGACTTTGTTTCCTCCGATGCAAGCTCCCGGTTTTCACACGCCCTGGCAGAGTTGTTTAGCCAGCCATTTAAAACTTTTAACGTTGCATATTCAAGACCGTGGAGTATTCAGAAACCTTCCCATCCTACAGTAACATTGTCTGTAACACTTTCCAAGTTATCCAATTCTTTTGTTTTAGATTAACATATATTCGAATTAGTTCCTTAGTTGTACTGTGTAGAATTCATCCCATAGCTATCTTAAATATCTTCAGTTTACCCTACGCAAAATGACTGTAAGTAGGTAAATTTTTAAACTGTTTTCAACCTTGAGTTGTTTCCTATTGCTGTTTCAAAAAAAAAACTAGAACCAGATAATCCAGTCTAGTGAACTGCCAGTGAAAAACGGGAGCTTTTTATCTAACAGTCTGAAACTTTAAATGCCGAGGGAGTTTTCGGAAAAAAATTCCGCAATCAGAGTCACGTAATTTGTAAACAAGTTGTCGTCACGTTGTCGTGACAATGAGGAAACGTTTTAGTTTGACCGAGGTTGCGCAAAATTAAATTAGATCTGGTCTGATTGAACTGGAATTGCTGTTGGGGTTGGACTTGGCCGGGCGAAGTCGGTTGGTTGCTAGTTGCTGTGACCTTTTAGATAGTCCGAACAGCTGAGGGGGGCTCTTTGAACAGCTGAGTGGGCTCTTTGAACAGCTGATGGGCTGTCAATGCTTTGCCCAGAACAGTCAATGCTTTGCCCAGAAACAAGAGGTTCGGCCATTTTTTCACCTACTCATCGTCATTCGAATTCACTAAAATAAAGCCAAGAGGCTGTTCAAAAGGAGAGGCTTGTTTTACCTTTTCAACCACTTCACTCAAGCTCAAACGATAGGTTTCCAAACGAGGAGTTTTACAAGGTGAAATAAGCAGATAAAATTTTCTTGCAATAGCCTAATTAGTCCTCATGCTAACATTTGTAACAATCAAAGAGGTTAACAAAAAAATTTACAGTTGATGGGGTCGAGAAAAAAACCAAATTTACTGGTTTTTGTTTTTATTGACGCTTAAATCCAAATGGGAACAGCTGAGCAATATTGAACAAATTTTCTAAATTTTAAATTGACGTATGGCATTTTTTAATTGTCACATTACGACGAGGATAGTAGACTGGGAAATGAAACTCAATGTACCAAAAGTTGAAACAAAGTCTCAAATAACGTGTATACGTCCCTAATACAATATATTCTCTTGAGAGATCAGACTTAATCCAGTCTGAATCAAGTTCGAGAGAAAACGATCTTTAAAAATTGTGTAAAATCCTTTCTCAGTATCTTAAAACATGGGTAAGTGGGACGCCCAAACCTACGCTAAGCCGACAGGAACATTATTTTTATACGCTAGACTGTATCCCTTTTGTCTATTGAGATAGAACCTCAAACAAATGCGTTTTTTCTGTGCTGCAACCTAAAAGCGGAAGAACCTGAGCGAGTTTAACGGTGCGGTGAGTTAGCTTGTTGCTTTCCTAAGGAAGGAGCAGCTGCATAACCGTCTTTCAAATAGTTAAGTTTAACAATGCGGACCAGAAGATAATAATTTTGCATGCTATCGTCTTCTTTTACCCATTTATGATCACCTCGTTTGAGCAAAATGTCACATTGGTTGTTCCATTTTACAACTTGCTAATTAAAGAAATCTTTTCTCGTAACGAACGAAATCAGATAGCGTCAGCCTATGATTGCGCACGTTCATAACTTTTTCATTATAGAGGTAACCCCTGAGAGAGAGAGAAAGATAAACTTTGTGGCTTATTGCATCAGCAAAACAATTCTTCACTTAACCGCCCTAGTGTTTTCAATTAGACTTGTTATGTTACCCGCCAGCTGATGCCCGTCAAATTTGAGATGGTGTCCAAGACGACGGAGGAAAAATGTGATCGCTTACAAATGAGGTGTTCGGCAGTAAACTGGCTATGTTCGTTTTCAGCGCAGTGGTTTTCTGCTTTCGACAATCAATGCAATGGTTTTTAGCAGACTTCAGCAAACGAAGCAAACCAAACCTAGCGTATTATTGATTGCATTTAGACTTGATAAAAAAGTGGAGGTTCCGATACAAAAACTGAAAAATTGTAAATCAGCGTCAATGCTTTGTATCAAATTCGGTGTCAATTAGTCGTCTAATGCTGCCACTAGATCAAGGGAATCCAGTCGGTTCCAGGAAGGAGTCGCTCGCGGCAAGGTGTATGAATTTGTTCGATAACCAACTCATGCGGATTGATGATTTCAACGCTGTTAGCGCAAAAGTGAGTGTATGTAACGTCATTAGCCTTGATAGCAAAGCAATGATTAGTTTATACCTTATAGAGAGCTAATTTTTCGCAGTGGACTCCAAAATGACTTTTTTTGATTGCCGCAACAACGGTAATTGATGTAGATAATGCATTTAAACTGTTGTCGATATGGCATGAAGAATCTTTAACCTGATTTGTTTGATCACCATTTGATTGGGTATAAACAGTCAATGCGTAGTCATAAGAGTGCTCTGCTCGATTACCCAGCTGCTATTCATGAGGGCTTCCAGAGCTTTCCTCTGCGTACCGATATCAGCTGGATTTATGTTGCTCAGAAAATTTTTTTGATTTCATCTGTAAGTGCTTCATCATTTCTTTTCTCATGCGTGTGTCGAGTCGATCAGCTTAAAGTTCTAACTGGATAATGGATCACGATTTCATTGGCGCAAAACGCGCTTAAAGGTAGACAAAATAGGTTTGGATTTTGTCTGAGCTCGTAAGTCTCGTTTTGAATTTTGTCTCGAAAGCCCAACAGTGAAGAAAACACTTAAGAGGTACTTTGCGAGCTATCAAGAAACATGTGAAGCTCAATACCAGATTTTGCGAAGAAGTTGCGATGATTTACTAAATGACTGAAAAGATTTAGAGCGATGATCAAATTGAGAAATTTCTTCGTGTTTTATTGGTAAATAATCATTTCATTTTTAAGCGTACGGAGCTATAAACCAAAAGTATAAAGTAATTCGTTAATTTATCGACTTTTTGTTCGGCTCACATAAACACTTCGGTAAATACCACATGAACACCAAATCCCTATCCTGATCACTTTTCAGAATTCTGCGATAATTATTCATTATCAAAGTTCTCTGTAACGGGTGAAAGTGTCTGAATAACTTCGGGCTTCCTAACTACAATTGTTTCAATCAATTGTTTCAGGCAATCGTCTATATATAAATTTGTTTTATTTCCACGGTTGCGGCTTCAGATTAACTCTCGCTGTTTCTTTGAAGCTCAATCTACCGTAGGGCTTGGTTGTGATTCTGTGTAAAGATAACTTCTACATCTACATTGTAGTACTGTAAGGGCTTTATAGGAGCTAATTGAGGATATTCATCTTGCATCACATTTTTGTTGATGCATTTGTTTATCAGATAGGCCTGCATAGAGAAGGATAGACCTGCGTTATTTGAATTTGTTGAGATAACGAACTTGATTCGCTGAGCTTTGATGGTTTTTATAGCATTGGAACTACTTTTTGATAAGTTGAATGGCTCGAAAACCAATTTCAAGCGGCTAGGGTTTTGCAGATATCCCAAGAATATGTAGATACTCAGTCAAGCAGAACAAACTTGCGGTGGTACCCGAACACACACGAACAGTTGGAGTTTGCAACAGTTCTTTTGACAGTTCTCTGCTAATTGCTTTTGCTTCCGCGGCTTTAGTAGCACCATGATATAAGAAATTGAGCTTTCAACAAATTTTATTTTGAATTGTTCCCGCCTTAGTGCAATTGCGGAATTTTTGGTTCACCTTGAGGCATACACAGTAAAAACAAAAGTTTGTAGCAACACAATTTGATCGCTGGGTGCAGTGTTTTTCTTAATTGCGGAATGGGATGAACTAAGGGAAAATGATTAATCAGACTCTGCATAATTGTGTTAAGCAGCCCGAGGACCAGTGATAATGGAGGACCGTTATCAGAGGCTGAAAGATAACGGATGACAACAAAAAAAAGTATTTTGAGCAAATTCTGATTACTACGCGTGCTTGATCTAAATTGTGTGCATATCAATCGGCAGGCTATTCTAAAAAAGAATAATAACTAAACGGGCGGACGCAATCTTAACGGACGTCTCAGCCTTGTGGCAGCGTGCGAATTGGCAGTCGCACTCTTAACTGGAGAGCCGTGTGGCCTTTTTTTAACAGTTGGTTAGCTTTTTTTTCAATTGAAGCTCGAATATAAATGTTTTTATCAGAAAAAAGGCTCCATTTAGTGAGAACAAACAGTCTCTCCAGAAACTGTAGAGAAAAATCTGATATCGAAAATTTAGGTTGAAGCATTTTTAGTTGTTGTTCAAGTGTTGTAGCTAGTTAATTGTGTTTTTTTTCCGGCTGTTTTTAAGTTTCAATTTTAGATATTTGCTTCAATTGGACAACTAGAGATTTTTTTAGTATATCCGTAACGGGCAAATCTTTGGATTAAAAAAATCTAAATAATTTCCATTAAACAGGATAAACTTGTAACGCGTAAGAAAAATCATGTTGGGTTATCCTTACGATAACAAGTAAATAGCAACATGTAAATGAAATTTCGGAGCCTTTCTACTTTTCAAACCCCTATCCGCGAAGATTAATCTGTGATAGAGTGTTCTTGAACTTATGCCGGCAAAATCCCTCAAAAATGTATTAGTTCTTTACAATTTCAATCAATACTCGGATACATTGATGCAGAGAATGCTCACAGAGTTATCTGGGAGCTATCGATCCTACTCTTGACCCAAAATACTGCGCTTTTTTTCTATTACTTAAGCTAGTAATCAGCTGACTCTCAGAGGCTCTCGTATTTCAGATTTGGCTGATAAAACTCCGTAAAATTTTATTTTGCCTCGTTTGCAAATGATTTCTTTGACATGAGCCAGTTTTTCGGAGAGCTGAATCCGACATCCGTTAGCCGTATTCTTTGCATAATTAAACTGAAAAAACACTAACTCCTAGTGCGCTCCAGAAATTAACCCGTCTAGTGAACCAATTTATGATATCATTCATGATTGATTAAGGGTTATTTCGGGTGAACCACATATACAAATGAAATTTGAATTAAAATCAGTTTTTGAATGTCTTTTTTTCGTCGGGTCAGCAATAAATCTGTGAAAATTACGCAAAACTTTTATCTTCCCGATCGTTGCCTTATTGGCTGAGATTTTTATAGATGCCGATGAGTGTAACATTTGGTAACTCGAGTTCATTGTTGCCTGACTCATTGAGAAGAACCTTGTTGCCACCAAAAATTTTCAAAGAATTCCTTTCCTCAGGATTCAATTGGGATGTTAACTTTCAAACACTACTTTGCGTTTAACGTTGCTCATTTTTCCGACTCACAGTTGGCTCAAATGAATTAGTTTTTCAAGTTTGAGCATTATGAATGTCAATATGAAATAACAAGATGTCAAGCTGAAACAATATAAAATTCAAAGAATACAGCTCACACTTTCAAAATTGGACAAAAACGTTTAAACATGCCACACCAATGGAAAAAACTCAAACGACAAACACCAAAAAATTCAATAAGAAAATTGGCTGGAAAAATTGATCGAAGAATGATCTTGCACAATTACATCAGAGATTTAGTTCTTTTTATCAAATTTTTAATGTTTTGAATGTATGCATGGACGATAGTTTAACTTAGTTAAGAGCATTTTTAGTTTCTTTCATAACAAAACCTGTAAAATCTGCAGGCTATATTTTTCAGATTGAAGCAAAGTGAACAGTGACAGCCGACACACTAGTAATTTAGTAACGCAAAATGAGTGAAAAAATAAAAGTTTTTCACTTCACGAAAAAAGCGGTCAAACAGCAAATAGCTCAGAAGGTTAAAAGCACAATGGACTTTTAGAAAATTTCTAAAAGAAACAAGAAAATAATTCACTGATTTTTTTTGAGTATATCTGGAGGATACTCAAGTATGAAACAGTTGAAAAAGGATTTTAAAAAAGTCATTTTCAATGGTTTATATTGATTCTTGTCTTTCAAAATTTGAGAGCTTTTTTGCAAAGTGTGAGCACTGTTTGATGCCAGTTTAGAGCAACAACGAGTGTCTCCATAAAAAATTAATGAAAAGACAATATTATCAATCTCAATTTGAGCGTATTCAATTTGAGGTGAAAAGGGAAAGTTATACAGTTTGGTCTGATACCGAAAATTCGATTGGTGTTTCTCTACACTGATATAAAAAATGGATTTTTTTTTCAAGTTGATTCAAGTACAACTCAAAATCTGTTGACAGATCAACCAAACCAAATAAACTTTTTTAAAGTATCTGAGTTTGAAAAGAAAACTATAAAAGTTTTGAACCATAGTTGAACCCAAAAATCAAACTTATCTCCCACTGCTTGATCGAAAAAACGGAGGACAGCCGTATATCCAAACTACTGCAGTGGAATAAAAGTTTTAAAAAATAAGCATTATCGTTTTTAAAAGAAAAAAATTTTCTCTAAAAATTGAGCTTAATGACTGAAAACTAGGTTTTGAGCGGATGAGAATAATTACAGGTATTTATAAATGCAAAATTAGAAAAATGTTTTTTTTTTCTGAATGCGTCATTTGGCAATTTTAGCGAAGCTATTCCTAGAGCTAATCTGGGAACAATGAAAATGATTCAATAAACAAAATATTTTTTAAATTATCTAAGGAAAAAACATTCTTCGAGTGCTAAGGATTATTCTGTCAACTCGTTGTGTTCTAGCGGAATAAAAAAACTATTTACTTTTGCATGAGCAACTTAACAAAATCAGCTGTGTATCCGACTATTGCTTTGGAGCAAAACTGATGGAAGATGAGGTTATTCAAAGAGGTTTGCAAAAATTGTTAAATAACGGATTTTTAAAACAACTGTTCGTCCATTCTATGTAAAGTGATGTTCTAGTGCGTCAAAAATCCCAGTAAGGAGCACAATATAATTTTTTTTGTAACCAGCACAAAAAATTTTTTTTCAGTGAAACATAAAAACCTGTGTTATTAACTTTCAAACACTACTTTGCGTTTGTTTAAAGTTGCTCATTTTTCGACTCACAGTTAACTCAAATGAATTAGTTTTTCAAGTTTCAGCATTATGAATGTCAAAATAACACTTTGTCAAGATGTCAGGATAAAACAAAATAAATTTTGAAGAATACAGCTCACACTTACAAAAATGGACACAAACTATTAAACATGCAGCACCAATAGGAAAACCTCAAACAAAAACACCAAAAAAAAACAATCAATCAGAAAATTGGCTATTAAATTTGATCGACAATTGATCTTGCACAATTACATCGAAGGTTTTGTTCTTCTTATCAAAATTTTAATATCTTGATTGAAAGCGTGGAAGATAGCTTAACTTAGTTGAGAGCATTTTTCATCTTTTTTCATGCAAAATCTGTAAAACCTGAAGGCTATATCTTTTAGATTGAAGCAAAATAAACAGTGACATCCGACGCACATGTAAAAACAGTAACGCAAAATAACTGAAAAACTAAAAAAATTTCACACTACGAAATAAACGGATAATCAGCAAATAGCTCAGAAGGTTTTTTTAAAAAGTAACTGAGTTTAAAAAGAAAACTATAAAATTTGTGAACCATATGTGAACCCAAATATCAAACTTATCTCCCACTGCTTGATTAAAAAATCAAGATCAGCCATATATCCAAACTACTGCAGTGGAATAAATTGTTTTCTAAATAAAAGGCATCAGTATTTTAAAAAGAATTAAACATTTTTCTCTGAAATTTGAGGTAAATGACTGGAAATTAGGTTTTGAGCGGATGAGAACATTTACAGGGTATCAAAAGCGCAAAAATATCAAATGATTTTTTTTCCTGAAAGCATTATTTGGCCATTTTGGCGAAGCTAGTCCTAGAGCTAATCTGGGAACAATAAAAACGATTCAATAAACAGAACAATTTTCAATTTATGCAAGGAAAAAACTTTCTTGGAGTGTTAAGGATTTTATTTAGGCCCTCATACAAAATTTTCTTCAAATCTAAATTTTGTAAAGTTGTTGAGTTCTAGCCGAATAAACAACTATTTTCTACTGCATGACCAATTTGAAAAAATCAGCCGTGTAACCGACTACGGCTTTGGAGCAAAATTTATTTTAAATTTTGATGCCGCGATTTCAAAACAAATTAAACATTTTTCTAGGTGTTCCAAAGTTAATGTTGACATTTAGACATATGGAAGATGATGTTATTCAAAAAGATTAGCAAAAAGTGATAAATAACGGATTTTAAAAAAAATGTTCGGTCATTCTATGTAGGGTGGCGTTCAAGTGAGTCAAAAATCCCAGTAAGGTGCACAGTAGGATTTTTTTGTAACCAGCACAAAAAAATTTTATTCAGTGAAATATAAAAACCTGTGTTAATAACTTTCAAACACTACTTTGCGCTTAAGGTTGCTCATTTTTGCGACTCACAATTAACTCAAAAGAAATAAAGTTTCAGCATTATGAGCGTCAAGATAAAATTTTGTCAAGATGTCAAGATAAAACAAGATAAAGCTCACACTTACAAAATTGGACACAAATTTTTAAATGTGTAACATCAATGGAAAAAACTCAAACGACAAACTCCAAAAAACAATCAATCAGAAAATTGCCTAGAAAAATTGATCGACAGTTGATCTTGCAGAACTACATTCTTTTATTTTGTTCTTTTTATCAAAATTTTAATGTTTTGAACGTATGCGTGGACGATAGTTGAACTTAGTAAAGAGCATTTTTCTTTTCTTTCACGCATATCAAAACCTGTAAAACCTGAAGGCTATATTTTTCAGATTGAAGCAAAGTGAACAGTGACATCCGACACACTTGTAATTTAGTAATGCAAAATAACTGAAAAAAATGGTTTAAATTTACGACAAAAACGGACAATGATCAAAAAGCTGGGAAAGTTAAAAGCACTGTGGACTCATGAAAATTTCTAAAAGAAACAAGAAATTAAATTACCGATTTTTTTGTGTATGTCTTGAGGATTCTTAAGGGTAATATGAAACAGTTGAATAGCGATTTTCGAAAAAAAGTCGTTTTCCACTGTTTATATTGATACTTTTCTTTCAAATGTTGAGAGCTTATTGCAAAGTGCGAGCAGTGTCTGATGCCAGCTTAGAGCAACAACGAATGTCTTCATAAAAAGTCGATGGAAAGACAATGTTATCAATCTCAATTTAAGCGTATTCAAATAAAGGGAGGGAAAGTTATTCAATTTCTCCTGATAGCGAAAAATTCGAGTAACCTTTCTCGACACTGATATAAAAAACGGATTTTTTTCAAATTGAATCAAGTACGACTGAATTTCTTTTGACAGATCATTCAAACCCAATAACCTTCTTTTAAAGTATCTGACATTACGAGGCCAAGCTGTGCACTGGATAGGCGCACAACTTTGTGTCTGTATGTTCCTGGATTCTATAGACAAACTTTTAAACATGCTCCAAATTTTCAGTGGATTCCACTTACAAAACATCCGAGTATTCCGCGTACAAATACCTGTAACGTGAATTTTGTCGTCACATTTGTTGTGCCACGGATTCCGCAACAAGCGAATATAGCTAGTTGTTCTGGATTCCGCAACTGTAAGTGGATTCCACAAAATGTAAGTAGAACCCGCAAATGTAAGTGGAATCACTAAAATTTCTAAGCGGAATCCGCAAATGTAAGCGGATTCCGCAAACTGTAAGTGGATTCAGAATGTTGTTTATTACTGAACTTGAGCTGGAAGCTGGAGCTAGAGCTGGAATTCTTATCTATAGCAAGGCGGAATTTAAAGGCAAGGATTTAACCATTGTCAGCGGAGTCCACAAACAAATTTCAATACATTTGTTAAGTAAATCGGTGGATGTCACCTTTTACTATTTTGGAAACACAACACCGAACAAGTTCAATATTTGGAGCCATTGGGTGGAGAGTGGTATGGAAAACAACACACAGCATATCGCCAACTTAGTTCAGTATTTTATTGAAACACCACAAATTAATTTTGTAAACAGCAAAAAATACTTTTTTCAGTGAAACACAAAAACCTGTGACGTTAACTTTCAAACATTACTTTGCATTTAAAGTTGCTCTCTTTTGCTACCACAATTAACTCAAATAAATTAGTTTTTCAAGTTTCAGCATTATGAATGTCAAGATAAAACAAAAAAAAAATTCGAAGAATACAGCTCACACTTTCAAAATTGGACAAAACTTTTAAACATGCAACACCAATGGAAAAAACTCAAACGACAAACACCAAAAAAAATCAATCAGAAAATTGGCTGGAAAATTGATCGAAAAATGATCTTGCACAACTACATCAGAGATTTAGTACTTTTTATCAATATTTTAATGTTTTGAATTTTTAATTTGTCCAAGGAAAAAACTTTCTTCGAAAGCTAAGGATTTTATTTAGGCCCTCGTATAAAATTTTCAAATCTAAGTTTTGTAAACTCGTTGAGTTCTAGCCGAATAAAAAACCTTTTTCTTCTGCATGACCGATTTAACGAAATTAGCCGTGTATCCGATTACTGCTTTGGAGCAAAACCTATTTTAAATTTTGCTGCCATGTTTTCAAAAAAAACGGAACATTTTTTTTCGCATTTTAAAGTTGATGGTTGATATTTAGACATATGAAAGATGAGGTTATTCAAAAACGTTTGCAAAGAAAGGATAAAATACAATTTTTTAAAGCAACTGATCGGTCATTCAAACAAAGCTGCGTAGAGTAATGTTCTATTGAGTCAGAAATCCCAGTAAAGAGCAGTCGGATTTTTTTGTAACCAGCACAAACTATTTTTTCAGCAAAGCACAAAAATCTGAGTTTAACTTTATTCTTTAGTTGAGAATTTTTAACCAAGAGCACCTCTTCGAAGAATTGTTTGAAGGACAAAGCAACTCCTGGGAAATCTGGTTGCAATTGCAACGAGGTTGCAATTTTGAAAACGATTAGAGGGGGGGGGGCAGATTTTTCCTATTGTGTCTCACTTTCATTTCTTTATAAACTACAGTTCTGATTTAAAATATCCTGTCAAAACGAACAAAAATTGAATTTTCAAACGCGTTTTTCTCAAATTGGGTTAAGATTAGACAAAAAGTGAAGAGGGAAAAAGTTGCTTAGAATTTCACCAGAATTAATATGGTGCCATTTTCCTTCGAAATTCTCAACAAAAATTTTACTCCAAAAATGGGTCATTTCGGCTTTTTTCAATTAATCAAGAATTACGCTGAAACTACTTTGTTAATTGATATGAAAATTATATCACAGGAAGCCTCTTACGCAGCTCAACAAAGTTTAAGACGGGTTAAATTCCCAAAAACCAGTATAAATGAAAAAAAAATTTCTTGATAGTCAATAAATGTGATTTTACTATATAAAACTCAGAATCTCTGTTTAAAAATAAATTTTAAACAATTTGCGCAACTTTTTGGAGATTTAACCCTTCTTAAACTTTGTTGAACCGCGTAAGAGGCTTCCTGTGGTATAATTTTTATATCAATTAACAAAATTGTTTCAGCGTAATTTTTGATTAATTGAAAAAAGCCAAAATGACCCATTTTTGGGGTAAAATTTTTGTGGAGCATTTCGAAGAAAAATGGCACCATATTATTTCTGGTGAAATTCTAAGCAACTTTTGTCCTCTTCACTTTTGTCTTATCTTAACCCAATTTGAGAAAAACGCGTTTGAAAATTCAGGTTTTGTTCGTTTTGTCCGGATAATTTAAATCAGCACTGTAGTTTTCTGTTTGATTTGTTCGGTCTCTCTTCAATGAATTCTGTTATCATCTGGTTGCAAGGAAGTTTTTCGTAAAGAAATCAAATTTTTGACCAATTATTTTCTCATTCAAAAACTCACTTGGCTCTACTTTGCTTGAAGCCTTTTATAATTACCATCAACCGGAATTTTTTTTTGTAGTATCTGACTTTGCAAACAACAAAGTCATTAAAAGAAAGATATTCACACGAACACCACATTAAATCCCTCTGATTGATCAGAAAACATCTAGGTAGAAAAACATCTAGGAAAAGATATCTAAGTATCTGAGCTACTGCTATGATAAAATTTATTTGGAGAATATCAGTAATTTTGAAAAACAAAAATTCATTTTGTTTGCGAAGACTGTTTGCTAAAAAATTTTTCAGTGGACGTTGATTTATTGATTGTTTGAGTTCTGTGGGTTGTGTTTGAGTGGAGGCTGCCATTTTGTTATTTAAAGATTGTAAAAAAAAACTTTTCACAGGGAAGGAACCCTTCATCTTCGGATTCCTAGTCATTTTTATAATCTCCGTCTCATTAATGCTTTGTAATACTAAAAAATCTGATTATGCATAACAAAATATCAGTGTAGTAAGCGATGCTAGGTTGAGCCCTAAAACCATTTTTCACCAATTTTTCTGCAGATTTTGCTTTGATTCAATGATGAAAAATCAGTGAGTTATCAATGTCTTTTGCTGTAATTTTCAAGAATTGTAAACCATTGAGTGCTGCAAATTACACTTTCATGGAGTAGTGCTAAATAACAAATGATTATCGACAAGAAGATTAAAACGCTCTGCTTTGCAGTTTTCATAAAATAAGTTCTGTTCTCATTTTCCGATTTTCATGAAATGTGGCAGCTATTTTTAGGAGCTATTTACCCAAATACAGGATAATTAAAATCATGTTTGCTCATCGAAACCATTTTTTTTCGAAACCGATCGTTAAACCTGAAATGTGTGGTTAATAACTGCTTGGTTCCATGGAAGAAGAACCGATCTTGCAAAATAACCAATCTGGATCGACAAGCGCTTGAAGATTCAAACATTTAGTCAAAACCGATTAGAGGGGGGGGCAGATTTGTCCTTTTGTTTCTCACTTTCATTTCTTTATAAACTACAGGGTGTTTCAAATAAACTGTAATTTTATAAAACGCTATAACTTTTTTTTTGAGAAGAGATAAATACACAATTTATTTCTGCACAAGATAGATAAGTGGCGGAGATTTGAATATCTGATAAAATTGTTTTATAAAAGATGCTGAAAGTGTCCGCCGTTTTGAGCAACACAGCTTTGTAATCTTTTCGTCAAATTTCTCAATGACTCTTCGATATTATCGGGCGTTATTGTATTTCGGGCATCTTCTACAGTTTGCATGAGTTCGTCAATACTTCGTGGATTCGCACCATGAACAATTTTCCCCAGATGACCCCACAGCCAAAAATCCAGGGGATTCAGGTCCGGACTCTGAGGTGGCCAGGGTATAGGGGTTCGTCTACTTATAATTCTGTCGTTGAACTTTGTCCCAAGCCAACTGAGTACGCGTCCCGTGCAGTGACATGTGGCTCCGTCTTGCATAAACCATATGCGCCTCAAATTTCGTCGTTCTCGAAGGACTGGCCAGAGGTCGTGTTCCAGCACGTTCAGATACGAAAACTGGTTCAGTAGTTCACATTTTTTTTCTGTTGTTTGATTTGTTCGGTCTCTCTTCAATGAATTCTGTTCTAATCTGGTTGCAAGGAAATTTTTCGTAAAGAAATCCAATTTTTGACCAATTTGTTTCTCATTCAAAAACTCAAAATCAAAATGATCGCAAGCATAGATTAGATAGAAAACTTTTTCATCTCATAGAGACTGCGCCTAGCTATATTTCTTTTTGTGTGTTTCTTTTTTTTAATCAAGTTTTTTTTGCTAGATTATCTCATCACTTTAACTGTTGGAAAAAATTTTCTAGTGATATCTTAAAATATGAATATATGGTTAAGTTGTTACAGCAAAGATTTCAGGCTACAAATCAGATATAAAAGGCTATAAAATTTGATAATTAAAAAAATTGCATAACACTTTGCTAGATATTCTATCGTTTCGCTCACGTTTTGAAGTCTTCGTGTAAGCCATTAGTTTTGCGTATTGAAATAGGGTTGGAACATCAATGAATCAGCGATGAAAACCCCAATGAAATTTGGACTTAGCGCTGATTATTCTCTGAATCAGGTCTGATTTGTGTATTTTGAAACTGCTGACTTTGTGTATTTTGAAACTTCGATTTTGTGTATTTTGAAACTGCGATTTTGTGTATTTTGAAAATGTTTAGTTTTTCCCAGGTAACGAACTTGCTTCCTTTGGATATATAGTTATATACTTAGCCTCTACCGTAACGTCATTTGAATTTTTAAAAAAATTCCAGGGTTGTCATCCGTTCACAGAAAAGTTCATCTCATAGGCATTTATACAAAAAACTGCTTATCATACAACTACGCGCACGAAGCGAATGGAAAATATGTTTTTCGAGCAATTTCAAAGGAGGATCAAGTATATGATGAACAGTTTTCAAAAGGCTTCAAAAAGTTCCATTTTCAAAATTTCAAATTTCAGGAAAAAAATCATTTTTTTTGCTCTGAATATTACTAATATGCCCAACAACTTTTTGTCGAAAAAAATTTGGCATCCAAAAAAGTGCAAATGAAATAAAAATGACTACCCGGTTTGACTCTATAGACCAAAACAGCTGGTCTTTCGATTCCATAAACTATTTCTATGAAAATACTTATCACACAATTTTCATACGCTTTGGTAAAATGGTGTTATACTGTTGGTGGAACTTTTTGCTTTGGCATAAAATTTGGTGTATCATATTGATCAAAAAAGAAAATATTTTTGTCGAAAAAAATGCTAGTCATACATTTTTTATATATGGAAAATGTATGACTAGCATTTTTTTGATGGCGACAACGAAAAATTTTCCAAGTAATTTTGAAAGTGCCCAACAACTTTTCTTTGTGTTTTTTTTCAACTGCAAATCAAATTTGTTACTGAACAAACATTTTCCAAAAAAAATCCTAAAATTAAATAATTTGCTAAAAAAGCTAAAATTAAATAATTTGTGTGCATAACTTATTCCTGGATGCACTAATGTTGAAATCTTTTCCTTTTCGGCTTTATAAATTTTTTCAAAAACAGTAGAAGCTCGTATTTTTAGTCTGGCATGTTTATGTTTGCCATGATCGATGTTTGATAATTTAAAATTTTTTTTTAAAAATAATCATCGATTAAATACTAATCATTTGAAAGTGAGTTATGTTCGAGGTCTAACCCATAGAGTAACTTTGGATAGGGTACACCGTCTGCTCGTCACGCTATCTTATTTTCGGCCTGATAGATTTGCGCAACTTTTTAGTCTAATACCGATCCTAATCTTACTCTTATATCTACTAGTCTCAGGGTGTTTAACTACTCTCTGCTAGGCTCAATAGATCTAGAGTATACTGGTTTATTGCGATTGCTAAAGGTCGCTTGGAGAGGCAACTAATTTCTAAGTTAATTTCAAATCTATCTGGTGCTAAAATTGCAAGTAATTTCAGCACTTACAAATAAGTGGGTTGTTAGTTAGATGGATAGTGATTGGTTAATATTAAATATTTTATCGAGATAAAATATCCAATTTATAACCAATAATAAATATAGTTTATATCTGGTTCCACCCATCCGGGGTTTACAGAGTTTTTTTAATCTCGTATCTTCTATCTGTAATGGAGGATAGATGATGACCGTTGATATTTGGCGAGCTTCATTTCTTGTTTTGTTCTTGGGGAAGAAAGCTCCAGGAAGTTGTAGTCGTCGATATGAAGTTGTTAGTTATCGTTTGACAAAGACCATGACCGCCAACGAAATCAATCTGATTTCAAGATGGTTTGCTATGATCGTCTGTTCTTGATTGGTTGTGGAGAACTGTGTTTCGATCTGGTTTGGGGATGGCGTGAAACTCGAGTTTGGAGGGAATGCCTGGTAGCTCAGATTTGTACGTAAACTTGAACATCGAGGTGGTCATTGGTCTGATTCAATGAAGTCCTTTTCTGCGAAGTCAAGTCGTACTCTAAATATTTTTTGAGTTGTGTTTGTGGGCGGCATATCGGTTGTGTTTAGCCATTCTGTAAGTTGAGTGAGATGGGGTCGTCTAGTCTTTGAATGCTCGTCTTTGTGGTTGTGTGTAATCTATGTACTGCATCTTATGATTTACATTTTATAATTTTTTATTAATTTAAATTTTTTAGGTATGGTTTTTGTTAATTGTTTTCGCAAAAGCGTTTTAGTTTTAGTTCAGTTATTTTTAAGAGTTACTCACACTTGAGTACCTCTTGTCAAAAATATGATGTGGTCACAAAGCGTGGATGTAGCACGGTGGGTTAGGCCGGCTATAGAGCATGCTCAGGACGTCCTCTCTGGAGGGTTAGGCCAGGAGTGGGATTTCGTGCTGATTTTTTAAGGGGTCCTGTTTTGTGTTAACTTTTTATGTTATATGATTTTCGGTTTTCCTTTTGTTTCGTTGGTTGTGTCCTTTTCTCAAAAATCCCATTGTTTTTGGTTTGGGTTTGTCTTGCGACTTTTTGGTGTTTTATTAGTTCTTTTTTAGACTTGGTAATAGTCTTCAAAAGAATAAATTATCCAGTTTTAAGCTGGGTTAATCCGGTTTGGGTACCGTGGGTTTTTTTTTCTTAGTAATACTGTTAGGTTATGGTTTATTGTTTAGTAAGCTGCGTTGGTTAGTTTGGTTATTATAAAATTCCATTCCAACCGGGTTAAAGGAAAAGTGGAAACTTGTTATTGTTGGTTTGAGTTGTTGTTAGTGAAAACTTAAAACTTGAATTCATTATTTTAAACAATTCTTCGTGGGCAAGCTGTGCGATTGTGGATAGAATTCTTGCGCGTTTGAAAGGAAGATTTAGAAAAGGTTAGTAGTGCATTTCATTTGTATGAATTTACTGCTTTTGAGACTAAATTTTACTGCTTCTGGGGTTGAAAATTATAAATTGATTTTCATCGTACTTAAATTTACTACATTTAGGGAAATAATTTAGAAATGAATTTACTACTTTAAATTGATTTTTACTGCATCATTTAGTGCTGCTGGTTTAATAGAGTTTAATATGAAAAACAGAGTTTATATTTTTATTTGTTTTTTCTTGTTTTGTAGGTGATCGTGGTGTGAAGACTAAAGAAAATGCAAAACACTGAATAAAATGGTTAGTTTTAATTTGAATTAGTTAGTTGGAAAATTATTAAATTCATATTTACCTTAGTCGTCGGGAAAGAAGCCATGAGGGAAAACATCGTGAATAGCATCTGATGTGGTTAGTAATTTTGCTAGTATGCGTATGATGTTTTTAGTTTGTAGCAGTGGCCAGAGCAGTTGAAGTGCTTTGATTGTTTTTAGTTCCTCGGTGCCTACTGCAAACTCGTGAGGTGTGTTTTGGATTAGATTGTAAATTTTGTGGTTGTATTTAGTGTTATGGATGAATTCTAAAATGGGTACTTCTATAGGTTGAATATATTCATGCGGAATGATCAAGGGTCGGAATTCTTCGTCGCTGAAGGTCTTCGTGAGGGGACAAAATATATACATTTGAGTGATTGGGTCATAATTCTGGAGGATGCCTTGAAACTTAGTATTTTTAATGCAATACGTGAAGCTTAGGAAAAACGGTGAGGTGTATTTGGAACTTATCAATTGTAATCTGTGGTGAGGTTGTCGTGATGGTGTGTGTATGAAAAAGATTTTTGAATGAAACGATAGTAAATGTAGGTGTGTGTTTGCTTAGTTCTCAGCATGATGTCGTGTGAGCAGTGCAAACCACGTTCTTTTGGTGTGAGGAAGTGAAAGGTTAGTGAAAATATTTGAAATTTTTCGTGAAATGATTCGTATGCTTGAATGTCTGATAGTGTTTCTGAAATAATGTGATCATGCTTTTGATTGAGTATGTTAAGTGTGAATAAGTATGATGTTTTAATGAAAAATTTTTCTGTTATTTGTGGATTTGCGAATTGATCGTCGTCATGAAATTGATCTTGATTAGATCTGATGATGTTATGATCATAATATTCAATTGAGTAGTCGTTAGCGCGGGGTGCAGTGAATGTTTTTAGTAATTTTTTATATCCTACGTATGTAAATTGTCTGGATGTTAGTGATGTGGTTAGACTAAATAATTAGTTTCTATTTCTTTCAATATCTACTGTGGTGTTAAGGAGTGGTAGCGTAAGGGGGTTAATGAATTTATAATAAGCTGTCCAATGAAGTGTGGGTATTAATACATGTTCGTCTACGAAATGATGTGGTTCAGGGTTAAGTTCGGATTGGTTTAAGGTGTATTGGGGAAAGAAAGGTAAGGTTATTTGAAGGTAATTTGGAGTATTGGTGTGGTCTGGATGGTTAACGTATTCTCGGGCAGTTCCGGGTTTGGATGGGAAAGGGTGATTTGGGAATTTCCGTTTAAAGGTTCTATAAGCACGATTTGTACAGGTGGATGTTTCTGTTGATGTGGATGAATGAGCTAATGATGGAGTATATTCTGAAATTGGTGTAGGTGTTGGTGGATTTGATGATGTTATTGTTTATGATAGTTGATGAATAGTGAGAGTGTGGGGACATAGCAATTGTTGTTGGAGGGTTATAAAATTATCTATTTCTTCGGAAATTTGAATTTTATCTGAGGAGTTGTTGGTGGAGCGTTCATTATTGAATGGGGAGTAGGTTGGGGTTACTTGAGATGGAGTGTAGGGAGATGTATGTTGGCTTTGGGGTTGGATAGGTCGGAAGGGAGGTTTTGAGAAGGTTGTTGAGCTGGTCTGGGTATGAGTAGAAGGGGATGGTTCGGAATCTGCGAACTCATCGGGAGTTTCTATATCATAGTTATTGAATTGTGATATTGTTGTATAAACTGTGATATCTGAGTTAGTGTCAGAAGTCATGCCTGATGATGTATTAGTTTGTGGTGAATCAGGTGGCGGAAAAGCAAAAAGTGGGACAATAGGGAGTGGATTTTGGAGATTGGCAGGATGGGAGTTTGATCGATGGAGTGATCCAACTTGTCTGCTCATCGTGGGCTAGAAAATTGGTTATTTTGAGACTGAAAAATGGTGGTATGGGGCTGTTCAATGATCTGTTTGTATGTATCGTCAATTGGAGGGTGTTGTGTCACTAGATGGTGGATGATGCTTTGTATGTGGCTGGGTCTTAAGTTTGGAGGGGTTTGTGATTGCTAAGTTCAGAAAATTTCATGAGACTAATGATAACGCATGGTTATAATGTAGATTTGGCAAATGGGGCGCTGTAGGTAATGCATTTGTATTTTTGTTTGAATCGTCGTTTGTGTTGGGATTTGTTGATAGTTTTGTATTATCTTCCTTAATTTGTGCATCTAAGAGGAGTTTACTTATTGATGATGCAAATGTTCCAAAAAATCCTGCAATTAATATGCGTGCTATGCTGGCTTGTCGGTTCACTTGTGTATGTATTGCGCATGTGCTATAGATTCCTTTTAGCAAAGAGAAAAGAAATCCAATAAAGTTAAACATGGCGTATAAGATAGTCAATCTTTCTAAGATGTAATATGGCCATCCTAGAAAGGCTAAAACTTCGTTCTTGAGATTTACAAAACTAAAAATATTGATCGGTGATATTTTCTGTGGTCGATATTTTTCACCATTTAGGTAAATGTAATATTTTATGTCTTTAAAATATCCGCTGTTCTATTGTGCGTAAATATCTGAAAACCCTGCTGTTTCTGCAAGTTTTCGTAAGTTTTGATCTATTGATTGTCGTTGTATTGTGTCCATTTTTGTAAGTAGTTCTTGAAATTGCTGTGTACGTATGTGATGTTGTATGTCTGATTTTGAATAGATACCTATCGATTGTAAATCGATATGTGTAATCTGAAAGTGGTGTAGGTGTTTGTGGATTTGATGATGTTACTGTTCATGACAGTTGAAGTATCGTAAGAGTTTGGGGGTATGTTAATTGTTGTTGCAGTGTAATAAACTTGTCAACTTCTTCGGGAATTTGAATGTTATCTGGGGAGTTATTATGCGATCTGTCGGAATTAAATGGAGAATAGGTTGGGAAGCGTAAGAAGGAGTGGAAAGAGATGGGAGTGGATGACTGGTTTGGATGGATCGAAAGGGGGGTTTTGAAAAAGCTGAAGATTTGGTCTGGGTATGGGTAGAGGGAGATGGTTCGGAGTTTGCCAATTCAACGGGAGTTTCTACATCGGAGTTTTAAAGTTGTGAGATGGTATGAAAAACTGAAATATCTGAGTTAGTATCAGAATTCATGCTTGATGGTATATTAATAACTGGAGAATCGGGTGGCGGGAAAACAAAAAGTGGGATAATTGGGACTTGAGTTAGGAGGTTGGCTGGGGGGAAATTTGAGCGATGGAGGGATCCAATTTGTCGGCTCATCGTTGGCAAAAAAAAAGATTATTTTGAGACTGAAAAATGGTGGTATGAGGTTATTCGATAGATTGTTCATATGTATTATCATTTTGAGAATGATGTGTCATTATGTGTTGAATGGGACTTTGTGTTGTATTTGGTCTGAAATTTGGATTATTTCTGATTTCTAGGTTTCGAAAACTTCGGGGAACTAATGATAATGGATGGTTTCGTGGTAGGGTTGGTATCTGTGGTGCTGTAGGGGTTGTATCGACATTATTATGTTCCTCGTCATATGTGTTTGGTCTTGTGGATATTTTTGTATTGTATTCTTTTATTTGTGCATCTAGAAGTATTTTATTGATTGATGATGAGAAAATTCCAAAAAATCCTGCAAAAAAATACGTGCTAGGCGGTTTACTTGTGCGTTTATAGCGCATGGGTTATAGATTCCTTTTAACAGTGAGAAAAGAAATCCTATAAAATTAAATATAGCGTATAAGATAGTTAATCTTTCTAAGATGTAATAGGGCCATCCTAGAAAGGCGAGAATTTCGTTTTTTAAGTTTACAAAATTGAAAATATTTATGGTTGAAATAGCTTGTGGTCGGTATTTTTCACCGTTTAAATATATGTAATCTTTAATATCCTTCAAATATCCGCTGTAGTCTTGTGTATAAATGTCTGCAAATCCTGCAGTTTTGGCAAGTTTTCTTAATTTCTGGTCGATTGATTGTCGTTGTATTGTGTCCATTTGTGTTAGTAATTCTTGAAATTGTTGTGTTCTAATGTGATGTTGTATATCAGATTTAGAATATATTCCAATTGATTGTAAATCAATATTTGGGTTACGAGCGATAGCTTGAATGCTTTCAGGTGAAAACTTTTTTAATGGTGGCATTAATGTTGGGCATGGTGTTAGTAGATAGTATTTATCTTCGTCGGGATTTAATTGGTACAACTTTGTGGCTGTTTTTTGATCCACATGGTACTGCTGTGTCCCAAAAATATATTCGTCTTGAGAGTGTATCAACAAATTATATACTTTATTTTTGTAGAATATGGGAATTCTTTTGTATCATCTTTTATCTTCAAAAACGTAAAAAGGTGATACTTTTTTGGTACAACTGTAATACCATAAAATGTTTCCTTCATAATCAATAAAATTTGATCTATTTCCGGATAACAAATATCCTGCATATGGTATTTTGAGAACTGCTAGTGCTAGTGACTGTAGAATTTGTGTTCTTTCAAGTTCATATAATTGATGTAGTGTTTCTAATTCTGAGAGTGACATTTCTTAAACAATTCTGCTTATTGTGTAATCTAGTTTCAAATCTAAATGTATATCATAATGAATTGCGCCAAAATTTTTGCGGTTCAAAAGTGATAGTTCTTGTAACCGTGTACTATCTGCGTCTTGTGGTTTTAATTTTCCACCTATTCGTCATATGTTTTTCTGAAATTTTACTGAAACATAAGGGTTTCCGTCGGTAAAAGAATGAGATGTGGCCATGGGGTCTACAATTAGATGTCCTGTATTCATGTCGAAACCATGTTCGTATTCGACAAGGAATTCTGAATATTGTGTTTTGTAAATTGGTTTTTTATGTTTACATGCTAGTTCTATTTCTGGGTATATTTGAAATCGTGTTAGTTTATTTTCTATATTGTGGAGGTTCCTAAATTTGTTGTTATTATTTCTAATTCGATCGGATTTGACTTCTTCAAATGGGATTGATTCAATAAAATATTTTTGGTGAAATTTAATCATTCTAGCGTGTATCCTTGCTACTTGAAAAACTGTGCAATGGTTGCTTGCTTTCGTGTTGTAGGATCGCAATATCCTTGGTAATTTTTGCAAGGGAGTCGAATGCCTTGGTAAAGAATTGTGTCGTCTTTTAAATCTCGTGTAAGTTGTACTTTTTCAAGTTGTATTTTCCAGTCAAAAAACATTATTTCTTGATATCCCTTGTTTTTTGTGTCTGCTTTGCAATTTGAGGGATCATTTATACCTATATGGTATCCAGTGTTTATCATTTTATCATGTTGATTGTATGTCAATCTTCCGTGTGTTCCATAAAAGGGGAAATTTGTGTCTAGTCTTATGTGACCTTGGTGTTTTTCAAGTTCTGCTTGATGTGCTAAGTCTGGGAAAACTTGAAAATTTACAAGTTTTCTATTTGTTCCTAAGTTTTGTGTTAAGTTTAATCGTCTAAGTTCGTTCTTACAGTCTTGAGGGCTAAGATGTAGCAATCTTTCTATTTTTCTCTGATAGAAAGATTTGTGGTCTAGCCGGTTTTTTTTTCGTTTGAGACTTGCGAGCAATGTACTTTCTTTTCGGAAAATGTTGCTGTAAATTTGTATCCTGTTAATGTTGTTGATCGGGCTTTTGAGTATAGTGTGGCTGCTATAATTGTTGTTTCTAAAGCTTGTGGTTCGGATTCACATTGTGTGACTTGATTTATAGCATAATTGTGTAGCGTTTTTTGTTCGTTTTTTTTCACAATCATAGTGTGTTACTAACAAATCCTGAGGTCCTGTGCGAGGAGATGGATTTGTATTTTATTCGGAAAAAATTAGAAAAACTAGGTCTTGAAATGTGAATAATTTTAAAATATACATGTGTATGATAATCCTGAGTACGGGTTATAAAAGGTAATATATCCAATTGTGTTTTTGGTATATCTATCGTATTTATATATAACTTCAGTTGTTATAAATGGGGGAGGTAGTGATTTAGCTGTTATATTTGGTGGGCTCAAGGGAAAGGGGTGTTGAACAATATTATTAAATCTGATTGTGATTTCAAATTTTAATTGGAGACTATTTTGTTGAAGTATTTGAATGTTGTGTTCTTGAATATCTTTGTGAATATCTTGTATATATTGTAATCTACTTAGTGCCCAATTGTGGAGTCGGCTACTTCCTTGGTGTTGTCCAAATAGTGGGGAAGGTGCTACGAAGGTATTCCAATCCAATCGTAGGGGGTGTTTGGTGATGATTGTTCTTGGTATCTAGCGTCGAGGTTGGTGGGGAAATTAAGAGGGAAGAGTGTTGGTGATATTTGACTTAAAGATGGTGTTGATGGGAGTGAAAGTGTCTCTGGTAGGGATGATAGCGTTGTATCAGAAGAAAAATCTATTGGTTCATTTACTATAATTGGTTCGCCTTGAGTATATGAGTGTGTTGTCCAATTTGGTGGTCGTTCGGTGGTGTCCGGGGGGTTAAAAGGGTTTTCTCGGATTTGTTGTGATGTTGGGGTTGAACCTAGATAGTCTGAGGGAATATTTGAGGAGCTATGTTGTGAAAGAAGTGTGGGAGTTTCTGGTAATGTACTGCTTGAAAGTTCTGAGGTAGTTGGTGTTGGTGATTGGGGTATATTAAAATGAACTCTGGGGGTTTGAAAATTTCTATTTCGTCGCGGATGTATAATTTGTCTATGTATTTCAGATGTATTTTGTCTTTGGCTAATGTGCTTGACTCGATTGAGATCTTTTTGCAAGGTGGGATATAATTTATATGTTGGTTCGCTTGAAGATGCTTGGCGATTAACTGGTTCTAATGGTTCAGATAATTATGCATGTCGTTCTTCAAAAGTGTATGGGTTGTCTTGAAAAGAAATGCGTGTTGATGGTTGGGGATTGTTGGTAGTTGTAGGTGTTATTGGACTGTCTTGGGATGTAGTTGCTGGGCGCTGGTTTGGTGGTGGTTGATTAGCAATTTTGGAAAAGTATGTGAGTTTTTAATTCTTATTGGGAAAATTTTTGTTTATTATAATATTCTTCAATAAAAAGTATCAAGAGAATGGTTGCTAGGGCAAAAGTGACTATTGCCTTTTTTAAACATTTGCAGATTGTCATGATGAGGTAGATTAAAAATGTGAGGAAAATTGTTAATAAAAGAAAAATATCTCGACGACTGAAAATAGTTCGTATCATTTAAATAGATTTTACGTATTCGTACCTGTAGATGTGGTCAAGGATTTGGGAGAGTTGGAGGTATATTTCAAATAGAGAATAGAAAATTAAAACAAGAATGCAAAAATTTATAGAAATGGTTATTAGAGATTCAAAAGTTTCAATGAAAAAAAATATCAAAAATTTAAATAGATTGAAAAATTTTGTGGAGAGGTTTAGAAGTTTTTGTTTTATGTGATCAATTGTTATAGAGAAAAGCATTTAAGAAATGATTCGTTCGTCGAACTTTTTTAAAGGTTTTGAGGCAAATTTCAAGTGTGGTCGGATTATTTATTGACTTTTTGACAAGTGGGTTGAGTTTTGTCAAAAATTGTTGAGGACTATTTTTTCGGTGTTCGGGAGGTCTTCATAGTGTTGTTTTCATTTGGTGGATAAATGGGGGTATCTTTCGAATAATTGTACTTAATGCCCAATGATCATGTGTCTTTTTTACTATAGGCTAGTTTGCCATTTTTGGTTGGAGGGTTTTGAGGTCTGAATTGGGAAAAAATTATTTATTTTCGTATAGTATGATAGGGGAGGGTTGTAATATTGAAGTCGTATTTATTTTAGTTGTCAAGTTTTAGCGAGTTGCTTTTTTTTACCTGGAGGATTGAAAGTTATAGTTATAGATATGCCTGGAGATTGATATCTGCGGGCTAATGAGTTTGTGTTAGAGATAATATGGTGACAAGTTTAAATGATTTTTATTGGCTGAATTTGAACTAGATTTTATCGAGTTTATTTTCAGCATGTTAATACGGAAATGTGAAAATTGAAGGTGATTAAAAGAATATTGACGTTAATCAAAGTTAAAGTTGTTTTTGAAAATCAACTTTCTTCAATATTTTAGATTGTGGGATGAATGTTTTATAATTTTTTCGTGGTCGACTTCTAAGTCGTGATGATTCTCTATGTTCGGATATTTGTTTTTGATCCTGTGTTAGGATTTTTTTCTGTCATTTTTCTATTTTTTTTCTTGATAAGATGTTTTTGGTTGTGGTATGTTTGATATTTGAGGGTTTGCCTTTGTTGTTGGGTTGTTTTTTGATTGTTTTGGATATTAACGTTTTGATTTTGTTCCGTTTATGGGTTATTTTGAACGATATGTAAGCCTGTGAAAGAATATAATTGAGTTAGTTCGCGGAGTACGTATTCTTATGGGTAATAAGGTATTAAGTTGTTGCGGTGTTGAACGACTTCTTTTTTATTTGAATCAGTAAGTTTGTATGTTACTTCAGTAGGTTTATCAACTATTTGGTAGGGTCCTTCTCGAAGTGGTTGTAATTTTTTGGAGATTCCTTTTTGTGTATTAAAATTAGGTATTAAGACAAATGTTCCAAATTTTAGGTCTGTGGCTGGCATGAAGCGTGAATTAATTTGGTTGTTTTTTTTGCCTTTGTAACAATTTCTTAGTTACTTTTGGTAGATTTCATTATGTTTTTTTTATCTCTATTTAAAATCCATTCGGTATGTGTACAAGAAGCTAATTTTAAAATTTGTGGATGATGAAAGTGATCTTCATCATGTGTATGTAAGGGTAGATTATAGCAAATTGAATCTTTGTTTGGTTGGCAATATACTTGTTGATTTTCATGAGCATTTGCTGTAAACATAATTGGTTTACGCGGCTTTTGATTGAAAACCTTTTTGTATGGTGACATTCCTAGAGTTGTTGTGATTTGTGAATTATAGGATAATGGGAATAATTTTACATCTGTTGACCATTCAGTGTATCGTGTATCATTTCCATTAATGCTGCATCGAAGATATTCTTGTAGTAAACGGTTCATACCTTCGACTAATCCATTTGTCCAAGGTGCATGAGATATTTATATTTAATATTATTCGGGTGGCATAATGTGATGATTTCGTTATTGATGAATTCTGTTCCCTTATCTGTGACTAGTATTTCGGGTAGTCCGAATTTAGCTATCCAATGTTCGTAAAGTGTTGTATATGCGTAAAAAGCATTACAATGTGGTTCCAGGTTGAATGCTATGTAGTGCGTAAACGCATCAACAATTACAATAAAATAAGATTTTCCTTCGGAGGATGGTTAAATTGGTCCTTTTGTGTCAAATGAAATTCTATGATTGAAATATAGACTTTGTCCTTTAAAATTTTGTTTTGGTGCTATTTGTTTTTGATTTGGATAAGGTTTATTTAATTGACATGTTAAGCAATCGTTGCATAAAACTTAAATCCAAATTGGTGCATTTGGGAAGTAAAATTTTTGTGAAAAATTTGAATATGTCTTTTCTGATCCTGAGTGTCCTTTTGTATGTTGTGTATGGGATATAATAAATGCTATCAGCATCAAACTGAGGGGGAGGCAGTGTACTTTAAAATCAGGTGTCTGATATTCTAAAAGATCTGTAATTTCATTAATAGTTGTATTATTATTTTTTCTAAAGTATCGGAGGAGTGTTTTACTTCTTAATATTGTTGCATCAGCTTTTGTTGGCTTAGTTATATACTTGTGCCATGATTTGAGTTGTCGAATTACGGGATCAAAATTTTGATATTTTTGTAATAACTGTAGTGTAATTTTTTCTGTTGGTGGTAGAAAAATATTTTCGACTTCTAATTTTGATAAGGAAATTGTGTCAAGTGGGTCATGAAGATCAAAAACTTGATTTAATGTGTATTTTAAATCTTTTATTGGGGGTCCTGATAAATTTATTTTGTCAGTTAAATTTTCTTTTTCAATCAATGGAAAGGTGTTTTTTTTGTGTGGATGTTGTTTGGTTGTCTTTTGTTGGGTATCATTTTTTATCCAATGTGAATAAGGAATTAGTTTGAATGTGGATGTTCCTAATAGATCTACTTCATAGTGATTATTTTAACAATCTAAATAGAGTGGGAAATGTTGTAAGTTATATATTTTTCGACTGATCTATATCAGTTTTTACTGCATATTTGCATTCTAATCTTGGTGATGTTTCATTTTTTGCAAGATAGAATTTAATATTTTGTGATATTTCAACTGCAGTTTTTCGTGTAAGTAGTTCAGGTGCTGTATTTCTACTTAATGTATCTGGTAGTACAAGATTTTTTCCTGCTGTCCAAACTATATGTAAGTTTGGGAGTTTCATTAAAATTAATTGAAATCTGTAAACTCTATGGTTTGGGTTTGATTTCTGTGTGAAAAGAAATATTATTGGTTTGTGATCTGTAAATAGAACTGTTGGATGTTTTGATCCAAGTATCAGAAATTCTTGTTCGGTAAGTGTGTATATTATAGCTGTGCATTCTCTCATGAGAGTAGAGAGTCGTAGTTCAGCTTGTGTATATAAGCGAGGGTTTGCAGATATAAGATTCATTTTATTTGTTCCACAGTGTGATTGTAGTAATGCTGCGCCGATGCCAAAATTTGAAGCATCGCACATTGCGTAAAACAGTTGATATGGATCTGGGATTGTATTTGATTTTTGTTCTGTTAACAGTTTTTCAATTTCTTTGAATCTTGTTTGATGTTCGGTAGTCCATTCGAAGTTATTTTGCTGTCGAAGGATGTTATAGAAAGGTCTTAAGTATAATTGCATTTTGTAAACATATTTACTTAAGAAATTCAACATTCCAAGGAATTCTTGGATTTTCATTTTATTTGTAGGTGGTTGAAGTTTCTGAATTGCATGTATTTATGATTTCAACGGAGTAATTGTGTTTCTTTCAATAATGTTGCCAAGAAACTTTACGCGTGTTAGGAAGAAATGTGATTTGTCTGGGACTGCTTTCATGTTTTCATTTTTGAGTATTTGATGATATTGTTCTAAAATTATATACATTTCGTCTTTCGTTTGTGACTGCATGAAAACAACGTCTAAGTATGTGATTGCATGTTTTTTGAGTATCAGTGGTCTAAAAATTTTACTCAGAAAAGCTGAAAAAGATGCTGGTCCTATGGATATTCCATAGAATATTCTATTGAATTCGTTTTGTTGATTTCCAATGACGAATTGTGTTAGCCGTCGTGATTGTTCATCTATTGGCATTTGATTGATATTAATATCTGCGGTTGTGAAATATTTACCATTCATTTTTGTTAGAATTACTTGAATAGGTTCAATGGGCCAATTGCATTTATATTCGTCAGTTAGTGAATTGAGGTATCTAGCATCTAGAACGATTTTTAGTGATTCCCCCTTAGCTAAGATGATAACTGGGTTGATAAAGGTTTTACCTTTTGGTTGTTCTTCTTTATTTACTGGTGATATAATTTCATATTGTTCTAAAATGTCAAGTAATCTGTTTACTTTATCTTGTAAATGTATTGGTACTTTACTTCCTCTTTGCTTTCTGAAAATTGCGTCAGGTTTTAAAGGTAAATGTAGCTGTGAACTAATTTTTCTAACATCGAATTTTGATGTTGTATAAATTGTTAGATAATTTAATACTAGTTCGGCTAATTTGTCGAACTCAATTTGTGTTATATGAGAATGTTGAAAATTAAACATTGTTAAAAACTTTTGTTGTTCTTCTGTATAATGTGATATTTTAAACGTTGGTTTAAAAATTTTGTTTTGTGAAATAGTCAGTGTTTCTTTTTTTTGTTGCTTATTATATTGTTTATTGATAATTCTTCAACAAGAATTGTGGATTACCATATATCTAAAAATTGTAAATTGTAAAAATTGTTTGTTTAATTTTTGAAAGAATGTTAAGGATGTATTTTTTATTCTTGTGTACTTATCTTTTATATGGAGTTTGCTATTAAAATGTTTATTGTGGGAATATACTTAGTTATAAATGGTATGCCATTGATATTGTGTTTTATGTCTGTTATGTGAAATGTTTGTTTAAATGGTTTGCTTAGTATTTTGTTTTGTTCCATTGTTTAGTGGGAACAAGGAAAAGTTGGATTTTTCCATAATTTACTAATGTTGAGCCTTGTGCTGTTGCTAATCTGCTGGCTGTTTTTATAGGTGTTAAGATTGGGTGTAACGTTTTGATTTCATTCCAAGTAGGGATGTTAATAATATTTGATTCTGCTCTGAGTCAATTAAAAAATCTATTTCAAGATCTGGTGGTTGAAATTCTTTTACTTTTTGGGCTTTCTAAGAGAAATGGAATTGTCCAAATTTTTTCTCTTGGCTGTTCTTTTTGTATATATTGATAAATGTGGTTTGTACTCGAGCGTTGTTTTTTGTTATTGGCTACTGTGTTTATTTCATTTACATTCTGTTCAACTGGTACATTGTTACTTATGGGTCTAGTGTCTTGAAGAAGTTCCGATTGATTTTCGTAAATGTGTGAAGTGAAGGGTTGTTCGTATACAATGGGTTCGTAGTCGTTTTCGACTGTGATCATATTAACTGAGATAGTGTTATTTGTATCAATTTCGCTGTCTGTTGATTCACAATCAATGTGGTTTAATTGTAATTCGGTATTTTCTGTATTGTCATTACCAGGGGGATCTGAAGTTGTTTCTTCAGTTGCTTGTACCTGATTAATTTGTCGTTGATGTTTCGGTGTATTACTTCTATATTGGTGTTGGGAATCGAGGTAGCGATTATTGTTTCTATAGGGGGATTGAGAATAATTCCTTCGATTGTTATACTTGGGGTCCCTATTTTGTGAGTTGTTTCGTGATCTGTTTTAGTAATTGTTATCGTTTAGTTGATAGTTAGATCTGTTGTATGAGTGGTTTCTTGATCTATTGTTTTGGTAACATTGATTTCTATTGTTTGAATAACTTCTATTCCTTTTATTTGAATAGTTTCTATTTCTATTGTATGATGAATTTCGTGATCTATCGCTTGAGTAGTGTCCATTCCCAGAGTTTGAATGGGAATTGGTATTAGATGAATATTCTCTTCTGTTTAGATTGAATTTGAATGTGATTAGTTGTTTCTATACTGGGTCTTACTGATTATTTTGGCTCTGTACTGATTATTGATTATTTTGGCTCTGTATGGATTATTTTGGCTATTTGATCGACTATATCTACTTTGTGAGAAATTTCGTGCTTTTCTTTATTCTGGTGATCTACCTCTATAACTAGAGTTATAAGGTGATTGGTTTCTTGAATAATTTGAATCATTTAAGAGTGGTTTACCAGAGCTTTATTACTATGTATATTTTTGTTAGGTAAATTTTGATCTTTTTTCATGTATTGATAGAATGGTTTATTTGGTTCTTTGTGATTTTGTGGTTTGTTCTGGTTATCTTGTTGTTTTTGTCAACATTCGGCAATGCTGTGTCCGTATCTTCGGCAATAATTACACCATTTTTTGAAAGATGGTTTACCTTTGAAATTGGGATTTTATCTCATTTATGTTTAAAATTCATATATGTCATTCTATTAACGTATTGTAGTTTGAGATTTTCTGATTCTAGTTTATCAACTAAATTCCTAAAACCTAAATCTGGTTCTCAAATTGATGAGGGCTGTGATGCTCTCTTTTTAATAGCTATTTTTTTAATTGAGGTGTTAGAGTCATCATTAAAATTTCGCTCATTTTCGTGTTTTTATAATCATGAGTGTTAAGTTAACATGCTTTTTGAACTAGTGTTTCGATTCTAACTGCCAATTTGGTAGTCTGCGAATTTTGTTACTTAAAACTCTTTGGTGTTGTTTATTTCTTTCAGAATCAAACAATTTTGAAAATTCTTGTGCAAATCTTTTCCAATCTGTTTTTATGTCTATTGGTAAAACCGAAAACCATTTCTGGGCTGCGCCATCAAGTGTTGTTTTGATTAAAGCTGTGCGTCTATGTATCCAATTTTGATGGAGTGGTGTATTAATTGGTTCAGGTCCGATATTTAAAATTGGATTTGCTGTGACCGCGTTTAAATAGTCTTCTACAGAATATTCAGGATCTGTGCCTGTGAATACCATCAATGGTTTATTTGATGTTATTGATGATCCACCCATGAGGTATGGATTCATAGTCATCTGGAGTGATTCTGCAGCATTTGGCATTTGTGAAAAATTTGTCGGTTGATTTTTTGTTATTTCATGTTGTTGTACATAATATGGTAGTGGTATTTAATTTTGCATTTGGGTTGGTTGATAATAATCAGTGTTTACTGGGTTTTGCCTTTGTATTGGTTGATATGATGGTGTATAGGTGGGATTATGCGTTTGCAACGGTTGATGATTTTTGTGTATTAGCTAAGTTTTGTGGATAAAATTTTGTTTTTTGGGATGCTTGATTTGGTCGAAGTGGTTTTGCACGATATTCTTGTGTATATGGTGCAAAAATATCTGGTTGATAATGATCATCATCATCTGATGATAAATAATTAGGTGTATAGTAAGGTGCTTTTTGTTTATTTTGGTATGGCTGTTTACAGTTATTCTGTTGGAAAAATGGGTAATTTTCACTTGGGTCTGTTGAATTTCGTGGGTTATCATTGAAATTTACTAAATTTGATTTTGATGTTTGTTGTTGGAAATTTTGTCGTTGTAAAAATGAACGATTTTGCGGGTTTTTACGAGGAGGTTTAGATGTTTGTGATATATTGACGTAGTTATATTTGTGTTCTGCAAAATTACTTCTGGTGAATGTTCTTTGTTTTTGTGGTGGTTTTGTCATTGGTCTAAAAGTTTGGTAATCCATTTGTGAATATTTTGGAGCAACCGAGGCTTTAACCGTAGATTGCAATGTTACTTGTGGTAATATTGAAGTCTTTGGTTTTGGCGTTGTAAGGTTTGGATGTTTGCAATACTTGATGTGTGAAATACTTTGCTGTGTAGTTGTTACAATTGTTTCAACTATTTCTTCATTTATAAAATGTGATGGTGTTTGAATATCCTGTTGTGTAAGATTTCTAAATCCATTTAAGTTTTCTTAATGTACAAGAGTTGAATTTAAACTATTATTTTGTCTTCTATCGGGTAAAAATGAGTTATAATTAAAAGGTGTTGCATCTGTTGTAAGGGGAATTACTTTTACATAATCTTTGTGAATAGCTATTGTACTTATTGTTTGATTTGAGATGTCTATTGGAATGTTCAGGAATAATGGATGAGACCAATCAGGGTCCCAAATCTAATCTGATTGTTCGGCAATGACAGTGTCATCATTTGTACATTGAGGTCTAAAGTTTTTTCTTGCTTGTGCAATTAAATCTATATTATGTGTAAAATAGTCAATTATGAACCATGCTAAAATTTTTTGTAAATCGTGTTTAACATTTGGTGAAATTTGATTGTTTGAAAATTTTCACGGATTGTGTTTAAAAATGCTGAGATTGCGGTTATTTCATTTCTTATATTTGTGTCTTGATGTGCTTTCGGTTTCTGCTCTTTCTAGTATAGACAAATAATTATATATTATTGCAAAAACATCGTTAGTGAAAATTGGATTTGCTCTCTGTGAATTTTGATGTTGTATGTTTTTAATGTATTCTGCGAATACTTTTGAAAATTCTATATCGACATCGTCTGTTTGGATAACATATTTGCCATGAAATTTACTTGCTGTACTGAGTTCTATGGTGTAAATTCTATTTTGTTGAGTTAAGTTACATATTCTTTTTATATAATGATCGACAATTTGTCTTTTTATTTTAAATTTTGGGAATTCGGCTTTACATGGGCTAATTCCTTGTTCAAATATATTTGCGATTAGATTATGGCAAAATTGTATTTGTCCTCTGTCTTCAGTGAGTGAATTGATGATAAATGGGAAAACAGAGTCTTTGTCTGGACTTTCGTCACTTTGGCTCATTTTTTCGTTTTATGACTGTTAGTGCGTAATGATCAATGTGTCTGATTGGTTGGTTCCAACTGTATAAACGTACTGGTTTATTTTTGTATATCTTTTTTATTCTTTTTCTTACTTGTTTTGATGAATGGGATGTAGCTTCTGAATCGGAAAAGTATAATTGATCGTGAACTGGGTGATTTTTTTTACTGTGTCTTTGAGTTTGCAAAGTGCATCTAAATTGCTGACTTCTGATTCGGAGACTGCGTTTCTACGCTTTGAAAATCTTTTTCGTGTGATTTGTCTTTGCTTACTTAAAATTGTTCTTTTTATAGTGTGACGTTTTGTGCGAATATATCCGATTGTTTGTTTGTGCGGTGTAATTACAAGATCGTATGCTTCGTTATTTATTTCACAATTGTGTAGTACGATTGTTTGTTTATTTCCTAAATTGTTCAGTGACATTAGGGTTAGGATGAAGGGTGCAAGATTGTTATTAGTGATCTTTATATCTTAGACTGTTAGTCCTTACGATTTTTTGGTTAGCTTAACCTGGGTCTTTTATTCAGGGTTGGAGAGAAAAGTATATATCGATTCCGAAATGATTGTTACTTTTTCGTGGCTATTCTAAGTTAAGGTGTTAACTTACTTAAACTTTCTTAGGGCTTAGGGGTAGTGATTGTGTTCAAGGTTTGGAGAATAGTAAATCGATCCACAAGGTTCAGGTATAATTAGAACACAGGTAGTTCGTTAGATACTTTTTTAATACTTACTAAGATTTAAGATTTAGCCTTTGTCAGGTAAGAGGGGGGGGGGGGGGATTAAGTGAAGGATGAATAACCGAAGTTCTTCACTGTTTAGCTTAATTTGAATGGTTAGCGTGATTGAAAAATTTCTATTAGTCCTGGGTCTTTGATAGGGTTGGGTAGTGAATCGACGTTTGAGGTCGTTAGACACTTTATTTATTGGGTGGGGGAGAACAAAAGTGTTCTATTTGATCCAAGGATAGGCCTTGATGATCAGGATATATAGTTTTATGGTATAAAATTGGTTTACAATAATTATTTGATGAAGATCCAAGGTAAGCCTTGATGATCTAGTTTAAGATTGAACAAGTTGAAATTAAATAGAGGTATAAATTTGGATAAGCCTTTAAAGATAATTTAATTTTAATTGATAGAAAGGTTTAGTGTTCTATGATATTAGTGGTTTAATGATTGCTGTTATGTTTAGGTGATGAAGCTGGGGGTGCCAGGATGATTTATATATAGTATCAATTTATGATCATGTTAACTAATTTTTATTTGTTATTTTCAATAAATATATTTTTCAGATATCTTTTTGAATTTTACTGCAGTTTTAGAGGAAACAATTTGAGGTGTTTTTATAAATCGTTATTGTACAATAGTAAATTGGGTTTAGCGCCTGAAATAATCATTGAAGATTTTTCTTCGAGGTTTTCATGTTTGCAGATGAAAACCTAAATCATTGCTAGTAAAATTCTATTATTAAAACTTGTGTTGGCTTTTGCCGTACTACCATGAAACTTAATGTTAAGTTTCTTTGTAGTCGTAGATCCTCTCTCGTCCGAGGTCTTCTTCCAATACCGGGTAATTCTCGTATTGTACGGAATAGCGGCTCTGATCTATTGAGTCGTAGAGACATTTCAATTAAGTTATTGTCATATAACATTTTGAAAATGTTTTTGTCTATTTCTAATCTATCTGTTAGTTCTAAGCTAATTTATTTTTTAAGGTTTTGTCCGAGACTTATGGTCGCACCAGATGAGTTATGTTCGAGGTCTAACTCATAGAGTAATTTCGGATAGGGTACACCGTCTGCTCGTCACGCTATCTTATTTTCGGCCGGATAGATTCGTGCAATTCCTTAGTCTAATACCGATCCTAAGCTTACTCTTATATCTACTAGTCTCAGGGTGTTTAACTAGTCTCTGCTAGACTCAATAGATCTAGAGTATACTGGCTTATTGCGATTGCTAAAGGTCTCTTGGAGAGGCAACTAATTTCTAAGTTAAATTCAAATCTCTCTGGTGCTGAAATTACAAGTAATTTCAGCACTTACAAATAAGTGGGTTGTTAGTTAGATGGATCGTGATTGGTTAATATTAAATATTTTATAGAGATAAAATATCCAATTTATAACCAATAATAAATATAGTTTATATCTGGTTCCAAAAGCTTGTTACTTTCGTTATATCATTTGTGTGAAACAGCTCTAAGACAATTCAAGTCGTTTTGTATGCAATGTAAATGCAAGATCGTCCAACTTTTGGTGACTCCAGCTTTGAGTAACCAAGTTTTTTGTCACTTGCGTACGGTTACGAACATAACTCAAAAATTTTTAGAAACTAAATTGAGAAAAAAATCAAACTCTAGGTTTCTGGAAAAAAACTTATCATACAATTTCTATATATAAAAAATGCTAATCAGAGATTTCACATTTTGTTGTACGTATGGAACTGTTTGGGAAGAAGTTTTTCATATATGGAAACTGTATGATGAGAAATTTTGGTCAACCGGTTATGATTTTTTGTGCACTCACATTTATAACTATATTTGATAAGATAAACTTCAAACTGCCAAAAAAACAGGCCACGATTTTTAACTAATAAATTTTAAAATTTTTTTAGCCATTCACAAAAGTCCAAGGTTTTTACTATAAGTTCTGAGTGAGTATTGAAATTTTATCCGAAATTATACCAATTATACTAACGGTAGAATAACCTACTAATGCAGTGGATGCAGGCTCAAAATCTTTTTAACCAAATGATTATTTTAATTTGAAAAAACTCTTGGTTGTTCTATTTTTGGAGAAAACACTTAAATATACAAAATGTTTCGGCCAAATGGCGCTGATTATACAAAATCTAAGTCTGAAGGTCAAGTCCTCGACAGTTTTTGTGGTGATTTTTCTTAACACATTGATGAAAAGTTACTGGGTTATCAATGACCTTGCTGTAATTTCCAGTGAACTGTGAATAGTTCAGCGCTGGAGTTTGCATTATCCTGGGACACTGCTGAATCGGTGATGATCGGCAGGATTAACCCGGATTACCGGCTAGTTTTTATTTTTCTAATGTTTGTTCACGTTGTCAGCTTGTCATGAAAACTGACATGATGCCTTTTTACCCACAAATACCATATAAAAACTTCCTAATTTGACCGCAGATTTACAAACTTCAAAAGGGGGGGGGGGGGGATGTTAGGTAGTAGAAGAGCCAATCTTGCAAGATAACTATCTTTGATTGGCAACGCCAGGCAAATTCCAACATGCGCTAAGCAAACATTTCGTGGGGGGATGGATTTTTTTTACAAACTCTTGTCTGTTTTTTATTTGTTTAATATAGTTTCAGTCTGTTCTCAATGAGTTCTGAAATTGATAAGTTTTCGCGGTTTTTTGAGCAGAAGTCAAATTGCCATTACATCTGTCTTCGATAATCAACAACTTGACGTCGACAGACAAACAACGATTCAGGAGTCACATAGTGTACCTCTAAACAATTGTTTTTCAAAACGAAAAAAAAGGTGCAAAACGGCCCATATGGGGCTCAAAAACTCTCCAAACTTAGCTTGAAGCGTTCTTACAGCGGCTGAAAACTGATCAAAAATACTCATTTTACTACTGAAATCAGGTTATTACAAAAATCCGGTCACAATTTACCAAAAAGTCTCCACTGATTATTCCTGGATATTAAATGTGAGGAGGCCTGAAGCTTGCCAGGTTCGCGTCGGATTTGACAACCGGACAAGAAGGAGCAGGAAGCCAGAGCTACATACAGACAATTATCGTCTTTTTCCAACTATAGCTCTCCATGGCTTTTTCCACTCCCCCCCCCCCCCCCCACATTTGAACTTTCTTTTTGAAACATTATTTTTATCGTTATTTCATAATTTAATCTAAGTTCGCATAAGTTGAAAAACGGATCTTTGTTAGCAGACTTGTAGTTCACACTTTACATCAAAACATCACGCATTTAGCAATAATTACACGTGAAACATTTTTTTTTGTGTGAGGGGGGAGCGGGGTGGGCGGGAATATTAACGTACATCAGCTTTAATTGGAAAGAGTCAATTTTTCATCTGTTTTTGAACGACAAGGTCCGGGAAATCCAAATTCAACAAATTATCTACAATTCTCTGTAATTGGATTGACGAAACCGTCACTTCACCAGGAAAATCGGATCTCCTAAAAGGGTAAAATTTAAAATTTCTTTTTTGTTTCCCCTACCTGTGACATCTTTCTTTTTAGTTTTTGGATCACAAATGACCCTTCTGAATTTTTTTTTAATAATCCAGACTATATCACGGCTATTTTAACCACACTTGGTTTGAATACCAATAGACTTGTGAAATTAAATTCAATGGTGGTGATTACCGCTTGCTCTTCAAAAGGACTAAAAAAACTTTCAGACAAATTGCGCATTATTTGTCCCGATTTGAAATATTATTCCGACTTTTGAAGAAAATGAGGGAATGTGTGTCTCTGAGCAGTTTTTTGCTGCAGATTTCGACTTTCTAACTAGTCTTTTTTCGGCAAATCTTTGGATTATCATTTGAAAGTTATTGTTGTCCTGAGCTCGAATTCATGAAGATCTCTCCTGCGATCATTTTTCATAAAATTATGGGGTTCATGCCAGGGGCGGATTTAGGGGGAGGGCGGGGGGGGACGCTTTCCCTCTTCAGGGATTCGACCCCCTGCCGACCCAAAGGGTCCCCCCTTTGATACTTTTTCAGAAATCCATTTTTGGCCGACCGACCCTAAATTTTTTCTAAAGGCGCCTTGGGCGCCAATATATACTCCCTTTGAGGGGGAGCGCGCGCCAAAAAAAACGCGATTTTTTTGATAAAATTTTTTCAAGAAGTGCCCAAAAACGGCTTTTTTGACTGTTTTTTTCAGAAAAAAAACTTTAGCGGCGCAGAAAATTTAGCCCAAATAGGGGCAAAACATTGCTTTGGGAGAGCTCGAAAAATAAATTTGGTCGACCTAAAAAAAAAAAGTCGTCAAAATTTTTGAAAATTTTGTGAAAATCCGCCCCCCCCCTCGAGAAAATCCTAAATCCGCCCCTGGTTCATGCTATTAAATCTACTTCATGCTTTTAAAGCGTGGACGGAGAATTTATTCGTTCAAGAAATCGATCCAAAATGAACTGACGCGTACTATTTGGACTATACAAAACTTTGTCATTTGCAAAATATACCACTTTACAGTTCACAAACGTGTGACGTTAGTTTTGAAAACAAAATCAGTTTTCTTGATCTTATTTTTACAAATATTCATCAATTCAATTGTTTTCAAAACAGAGAATTTTCCATAGACCTTAATAAAGACCTGAAGTCTTTTTTCCGACTTTTGAAAAAAGTGGGAAATCTACATGTTTTTCGTTATGTTTTCTCTATGTTTTTGAGGCGAGCTATATTGTCTTATTAATTCCACGAACAACTAAAATTTTAACATACACTTTTAATTTTTGTCACCGTAAACTTTGCAGTTTGTCAATATTTCTTTTAATAAAAACTAGTCGAGACCAAATATTGGCAGTCGGAACATTCAATGCATTGCCCTGATATGAGCAGTTTTGTCGCATTTTAGTCGGGTTTAATTTTAGAAAAACTGTTTACAGTTAAAAAATCCTTAAAAATTTGAGCTGAACATATCAATAATTTTGTGATAATGAAAAAAAAAACATTGAAACTGCCCAGTTAGGAAAATAGAAACTGTCTAGAGAACAACACCACCCCAGGCACAAAAATTTCTTCACTACTTTTGAAAGTCGAAACAATTATAGATGTCTTGTTAAGGATTCATTCAAGTCGCCAGAAGTGCTTTCTTGCACTTGTTTTGTTACTACCCTAAGGTATTTAAAAAACTGTACAATTTCACAAAGTAGCTCATATGTATTTCTAATGCCTTTCTAAATATCGAGACAATGAGTAAAATATAATTGGTCCAATTTCTATAATTATGTTCAAATTTGTCTTGATAAAATTTTCGTTATTTCTATTTTTTTTTAATTTTTAGTGATCCAAATTAGAAAGTGACAATAGACTCCGGCATTTTTCCGCTTTTTACCGCTCTTTTGCGTCCCTTCTGCCACTAGACTTCATGTGTATCAGGCACAAAGTCATTTCAAAAAGCTGACTTGAAATTGTTTTGGAGAAAAATTTCGATAGGCGAAAAGTCATTGAACGTAGTGAATAATTTTAGACTGTGATGCTTTTTTCAGAAAGACTTAAAATTTGTTCACAAACCAATTTTGATTTTTTTGCTGGTTTGACTATTGATTTTGTATTAAGTTCAGTTCAATTCATTTTTTTAAAAGGAAAAAACTCCATCAATGGACAAAACATAAAGGTCACGAAAAACGTGATTGAATTGTAGTTTTGATTTTTTGTTCAGATTTATCAGCGGAATAGAAATTTTATCTTTTAATCCAGCGTTATCAAAAACTTTTTTCCAAGAAATCAACCATAACTCAATCTTGAAATTCAAAAAGTTTAGAAAGCAAACTTTTTGTTCTTTTAATTTCGAAGTTTGAAGTTTTATCAAAAATTAACATTGTAAATAGTTTCTTCTTTTTTTGGGTTCCTTGAAATTTTTCCTTGTTTCTGTTGCGTATTGGCAGACAACGTATTGCAACTTAAGCATTTGAGTCTGAAGGCCTTTCCTTTGATCTTTAACTTTAAAAACCTCAAGTTCATTCATATAGCAAAATCATCAGGGCCTCTCCCTGCATCTTTAACCTTCAAGTTTTTTTGAAATCTTTTCAAAATGCAGATCATCTTTCCTTGGATTTATTAAACTCAATATTAATTCATCCTTCCTTTTAAGTTTCTACAGACCCTAGGGTGTCAATTCACTTTCTAATCCTTTCAAACTACCCAGGACTAGCTGACAAATTTTTACCTTACAAACTCAGCCTAATTAATTTAAGCTAACCCGCGAAGAGCTTTCTTCACTTGATCTCTAACTCTTGTTAGATCCAAGTTTAAATCAACCTTTAAAATGAGAAGCTGTCAAGCAGTTTTTAACGACCTGTTTGTGTTCTAATTATACCTGAGCCCTAAGGATTGATATACTATTCTCCAACCCTCGATCTCCTTTCGATCCCATTTAAGGTAGGATTTAGTTTAATTAAATGCAGAGAGCGCCAGACGTTTTAGTACATGTCGTTCGATAGATATGATCAACTCTCTCCTCAACCCGTCTCTGCACGACAAAATATACGCCCAGAATAATTAATATAACCGTCATCAATTAAGTAAGGACCAACAGTTTAAGAAGTTAGAAAATTAACTACCGGATTTGCATAATTTTTTCATCTAAACACTTATGTCAACATCAAATATAGGAAAAAAAAACAAGAATTATCCACAATTGCACAATTGTCTCATTCAAGAGCCCCGATACGATATTGTAGTAACGCCACATCAACAAAGAAAGTTATATAAAGTTAAAAAAAACAATCGCAAAAAAAAGTTTCACTTATAAACAAAAACAATTTCCAAAAAGAGTTTTTCAAGAAAACGCAACCAAGTATCAGAATCAGATACTAAAATCATACGTAAGCTCTTTCTCCTTTAAAATCCAAATAAAAACACAAAAAAACTAAAAGTTAGAGTAAACGCATTTTTTTCACTCCGCAAAACGTAATTGGATTGTGGTTTTGATTTCTTTGTTCAGTTTTATCAGTTTTTTTGCGTTCCTCGATTTTTTTCACTGTTTCTGTTGCCTTTTGACAGACAAAATGCAAATAAATATTTGAGCCGTAAGGCCTTTCCTTGGATCTTTAACATCAAAAAGCTTAAAATCATTCAAATAAAATTATCAGCAGGGCCTCTCCCTGGATCTGTGACCGTAAAGTGTTTATTGAAATTTTCGCAAAATTGAGATCACTTTTCTTTGCATTTATCAAATTTGAAAATTTCAAAATTATTACAGCCTTCTTTTGACGTTTCTAACGACCCTAGTCGATGCAGGACTAACTGACTAGTTTTTACCTTATAAACTCAGCCCATTTAGGTTGATCTTAACAGTGAAGAGCTTCGGTTACTAATTCTTAATTTGATCCCTAATTCTTGTTTGAACCAGGCTTAAATCAACCTTTAAAATGAGAAGCTGTAAAATATTATTTAACGACCTGCTCGTGTTCTAATTATACCTGAGCTCTATGGATTGATTTTATTCTCCAACCCTCGATATCTTATCGATCCCATTCAAAAAAGGATTAAGGTTATCTAAATGCAGAGAGCGCCAGATGTTTTAGTACATGTCATTCGATAGAAATGATCAACTTTCTCCCCAACCCGTCTGTGCACAACAAAATATAAGACCCGAGAAATTAAGATAACAGTCGCAAAATAATTAGGGACCAACCGTTTAGGAAATTAAAAAATTAACAACCGGATTTGAATGAGTTTTTCATCTTAACACTTATGTCAACATTAAATATAGGAAGTAAAAACTATAATTGTTCTCAATTGTTTTATTCAAGACTCCCGATACGTTATTGTAGTAAGGCCACATCAACAAAGAAGGTTATATAAAACAATCGCAGAAAAAGTTTTCACTTCTAAGCAAAAACAAACTCCAAAAACTAGTTTAACAAGAAAACGGAACAAAGAATCAGAACCAGATACTAAAACAATACATAAAAACTAACTCCTTCAAAATCCAAAAAAAAAACACAACAACCACAAAGTTTAATGGAAAGACATTTTCCTCATTCCGAAGCAACAACAACATCATCTCTAAAAAGTAAAAAAAAAACCTTCAAACATAAACCAGTCCGAACATGAAACTGGAATCAACCCATAGGGTACATTGAAAATCATAAACTTACCACTTTACAAGAATGATCAAGAAAACGACAAAGTTTTGAGAATGACTCTATCCGACCAATTGTCATAAATCCAAATAGTGATCCCTCACGATCACAAGTACAATTTTGTCACAATCTCATAAAAAATTTAATTTGGTAAGGCCATAATCCAAGCAAACATGAACTTCCAATGTTAAGAAAAAATGCAGATACTTCACGACTACTTAACGAATCTGTGCGACATAACCTCAGAGTGTGGAGTAATTACAATGAAAATCATAGCACCAGATCTTATTAATCGTACTCTATCGAAGAAAATATAAATAAATGACATAGAAATAAGTTTTTCCAAGTTATCAAAGAATACATTAGAAAGATACAACATCCCATTTCACAACGAGCGAAGTTAAATTTCACAAATGATGTTTTTGTATTATTTTATGGTTATACTTCCCTCCTTGATTCAAATGAAACATTCTATGTATCATCACCACAAACAACACTACATTCAAAAGTAAGAAAAAAAAATGATTATTTTTTAAAATATCTAATTGCAACCCGGGAAATTCTGAATGCCACTGGCATACCCACTATAGTAAGGCCTGATCTTCAAAAGAATTTTGCATAGTTCGTAACTGACTAATTCGAACATATCATAGATATCATAGAACACTTTTAGAAAACCATTTGGCACAAGCCTTGATAATGATACAATCATAGCAGATCAATCAGATATACTTAAGATTCTGAATGGTATCATATTTTATTGATATAGCAAACGCCATTCAAGTTCTGCCATACAAATAATTTAAGCTCTTGAAGATTGTTTCAAAGTAATGACATTCACGAACATCCTTTTTTCGAACAAAACAAACAATATGGACAGAAAAATCAAACCGTTCTCAGAAGATGAAAAAAAAAACATTCCTAAAAACCTTACCCAGAAACCAGCAATCACCACATAATTTTTCTCTAATGAAAAAGGAATCGTACGACAAAGAACAATAAGATATTTTTGAACCAGTTTTAGATCCACAAAAAACTGAACAACAGAAAAGTAAACATCCAGTAAAACCTGTTTTTACATTATCAAATAGGTAACAAACTAAAACAAAACTCACCAACTACTCAAAGTTTTCAACCCGAAGCAATGGAAACCGAAATAATATAAGCATGTTACTTAAAATTACATGAACAACTTGAAAAATTTCGAGAGTCGAGGCAACTTGTTTCAGAGTGATCATTTAGAAGTATTTTCTTTTTTCCGAGAATTCTTTAAAATAATTTTTTTGTCTAGTGCCAGGTTGAAACTGTTTTATTGGATTTCAATGTGGGCGATGGAAATGGATAGGTATTGGTAAAGTATAGTCTTGAATTTTCTGTATTGACTTTTTATTCCTGTTTTTATCTAATGTTTAAACCGGAAACATTTTTAGGAATTTTATTGTTTTTGGCTTCTTTATTACTTCTTTATGATTGTATCGAGGGCTAAAACAAAATTTTCTCTGAAAGTATAAATAGCATTTGTTCATTGTATTTTGTTGATTTTTACTGAGGCTTGTTGGGAAGATTAGTTTTTTTGAAACGATAAGTTTTTTGTTATCAATTATTAAAGTTGTTTTTTTTTATTTTCGACCCGGAGGTCCTAATGTTAGGATTATAGTTCCAATTTAAAATTTGATAGATTCAATTTTAGTAACAGTTAATGCGATTGAAAAAACCCTGAGAAACATTTCGTTGTGATTGGTCAGTTTCTTTCAACGGATTTATTCAGGAATATCAAGAAACTCAGAAAAAAGTTAAGTGGATTAAAAATTTCAACAAAAAAATGTTAGAACCCTAATGAGGCTTTCTCATCTGTTTAAAAGATCAATTGCAAGAGAAAATTTTTCTGTTCTTGTTTTAAGATGTATTGTGGATATCTACTTTTTTCAAAATTTTTGGTTGTAGGATGAATCTTTGATATTTTTTCTCGTTTGTTTTCGTGATCTGAAAAATTGAGGAAGAATACATTTTTCTTCTGATTCTGCCATAAAAATTTGCTGTTGTAATTTACGGTTTGTGTTTTTCAGTGGGTTTAACTTTTAGGTTTTGTAATTTAATCCTTCTGTGCGGTTAAATTTTTCATTTTTTTTTCTGAGACTGATGAGAGTTCTGGAAGGTTTGTGTTATTTTTTGGCTGTGGCGATTCAACGATATTAGGTCTAGGAAATGAGTAGATATGTGGTAGTTCTCGAAGAGTGGACTCTCTTGGATAATAAGATAAGAGATTATTTTTATGTAGCATAATTTCTTTTTTGGTTTTGGTCAATAAGTTTATATGCAATATCAGTTGTTTTTTCAATAAATTGGTAGGGTTGTTTTTTGGAGTAGTTGCGTTTTGCTCGATAGTTTTCTTGTAGATTGAAAATTTTGGTGTCAATAGAAACGTTCTAAAGCGAGAGTTGATTTGTGATTGAATGTTTTTTCTTTATTATAACTTTTTGCTATTTTTGATATACTTCATTATATTTTTGTCTCAATTTAGGATCCAATTGATACGAGTACCAAAAGCTAAATTTAAAATTTGTGAGTGAGGGATTTGATTGTCAACGTGTGTATGAGGTGGTAAATTTCAACATACTGAATGTTTTCGTGGTTTGCCATATCTTTGTAAAATTTTAGATGCATTCGCTGTGAACATTATTGGAGTAAGAGACTTTCGGTTGAAAGCCATTTCGTATATTGATAAACCAAAGTTTGGAGTAATTTTTGAAAAGAATGCTAGTGGCAAAAGTTGCGTCTGTTAATTTTTTATTGTATTTTTGTCTTTTCGTTCATAATACATGTTAATTATTCTTGTAAAGAGCGATTCTTGCCTTCAACTAGTCAATTTTTTCTTTGAGCTAGTAAAGTTCTTGCTTTGTGTTTGATGTTGTTAATGTGGCATAAGGTTATGACTTGGTTGCTTATAACTTCAGAGTCATCAACTGTAACAAAGATTTCGGAAAATCCAAGCTTAGATATCCAATGTTCATTAAGTTTTGCGTATGCATAATAAGCGTTATGATGCAGAACTGGGTTTAAAGCTGCATAAATTGTAAAATCGTCTATAACTACCAAAACATAAGAATTGCGCTCGGAGGATGGTGATATTGGGACGTTAGTGTCAAAAGAGATCTGATGATTAAAAAACAGACTTTGTCGCTTAAAGTCGTGTTTTTCTGCTGTTTGTTTTTGATGTGGGAAGGTTTTATCGACTTGACATGTGGGAAATTCTTTACAAAGTACTTTGTTCCAAATTGGTGGTTTTGGTAAGTAAAAACTTACCAAAGAAAATAAAATAAATATAAAGTTATCATATGTTTTTTTTCTGAACCAATATGTTTTTTTTTCGAGGCAACTATGTTATGAAAAGCTTTTAAATTTAAACTTAATGGTAAACAGGGTACTTTTATATCGGATTATGATAATCTAAGATGTCTGCTTGTTCATTTAGGGAAATTTTATTAAGGTTTCGGAAATGGGAGGGTTTTATTTCCAGATAAGTGATATGGGTTTTGTTTTGTGTTTGTGATGTTTTTGTTTTTGATTCGATATGTCTGATAACGGGGTCTAACTTTGATACTTTTGAAGTAATCCAGTTGTCCGTTGGAGTGCGTTTGAAATTTGCTATTTCGAAGGCGTTGAAGGATCTCTAAGATTATTGATGGGATCTCTAAGATCGTAGATTTTATCGTAAAAACTCTCAATCGTTATTGTGGAATAGTTATAAATGTGTTTGCACCTTGGTAAGTTTTTTTGACATTCTAGTAGAGTGGGAAAAAAATCTAAGTTGTTAACTTATTACGTGTCCGAACTAATTTTAGGGCGTATTTGCATTCTAATTGAGATGATTTTTCGACCTTTGAAAAAAATATATATTATTTTGAGGAATTTTAAACGTACTTTTTCGTGTTAAAAAATCTGATGGCGTGTTTCCACTCAGTTTGTCAAAAAAGCGCAAGTTTTTCTCTGCTATTCAAACTATATAAAGATTTGGAAATTTGTTCAAGAGCCGCTGAAATCTATATACTGTATCATTTGGGCTAGGTTTTTGAGTAAAAGAATATAATATTGGTTTATGGTCTGTTAAAAAGACTGTTGGATGTTTTGATCCAGGAATTAACAATTCATATTAGGTAAATGTGTATCTGATAGCTGCGCATTCTCCCATCAATGTGGAATTTCCTACTTCTGCTTGATGAAAATACGTGAGACATGAGATTTATTTTATTTGTTCCTTGATTTGACTGTAAAAATGATGGGCCTACTACAAATTCGGATGAAACACACATAGCATTGAATTGTTGATTAGGGTCTGGAAATGTTTTTGATGTTTAATCACTATTTTTTTTTTTCAATTTCATCAAATCGTTTTTGGTGTTCAATTGTCCACTCGAAATAAATTTGTTGGCTCTTGGTTTTGTCAAATGGTCCGAGAAACAGTTAAATTTTCTATAAGAAAATTTATTGAAGAAATTTAACATGCTACGTGATTCCTGTGTTTTCTTATTGTTTGATGGTGGCTGTAATTCTCGGTGGCTGTACATTGCATTTATTCTAGATCTCAAAGGTATTCCAGTTTTTCCTTCCATCATATCTCATAAAAAACTTCAATCGTTTCAGAAGTTTTGATGTTGTTGTCAATTATTGTCAATTTTGATGCTGTTTCTCTTCTAAATTTGTAAACGTTTTCTATCTTAGTGAACGTTTTTATTTTTGATTGATTGATAACATCCTTTTTGTATCTACTTACAATTTTGCTTTACTTAGTGGTTTCAACCAAAGCTGCTGGTCCTTTGGATACTTCATTGAATAACCTATTAAATTTGCATTTTTGGATTCCTATGACAAATTGGGTTAATTTTGGTGATTGCTCATCTAGACGCTTTTGATTATATGCACTATTCATGTCGACATTGGCATAGTTTTGTCCATTTATCTTTGTGAGATTTTCTTGGATCGGTTCGTTTGGCCAATTACAATTGTTTTATCGGTGAGTAAATTTAGGTGCGAAGCGTCGAGTTCTATCTTTAGTGATTCTCTTTATGCTGATATGGTAAATGGTTTTTCAAATGCTTTCCCTTTTCTTGTTGTACTTTTTTTGGAAAAAAATTATTCGCTTTTCTCAAGAATTTTTAGAAGACTATTTACTTCATTTTTCTATTTTGTATTTGTCTCGGTACATTGCTTGCGCGTTGCTTGTTTCTAATAAAGTCCAACTATAATGGAAGATGTAGGGAGAATGAGTTTTTCCAACTAAAATTTTGAGATGGCTTGTACATCGGAATAGTTTGTTAGTAATTTTGCTGATTGTTCAAAATTGTCCTGATTTATTTGCGAATGCTGAAAAAGTCAGTGAGATTTTTTGTTCAGCTGTGTATTTTAAGAATTTCAATGTAGGTTCAAAATTCAATAATTTTGTTACTCTAACTATAATCATTTTGAGTCAATTATTTTGTTGTTTACCGACAATTCTTTATTAAATTTTGTAGATTGTCAAATATGGAATAGATTCAATATGGTGTTTACCCTTCTGTTACGCAAAAAAATCTATGAATCGGACGGAGTTCAAAATTAGACACAAATAATTTTTTTGTACTTTCGTTTTTTGTTGTAATGATGAAATTGAATTATTTGGAATATAGAGATGTATCCAGTTAATGGTTTCAGCTGTTTTCTTATTTAGATGTAAATGTGATAGAAATTTATTTTGCTGTATGACTTTATCAATAATTGCAAACCCGACTTTTCTTTATTTTATTTTTATAAAGTGAAAAACATCTGTAAAATTTTCAATTAGAACTTTGTGGTTCTCAATTGATTTAGTTGTTTGTAGTTTAAGTTTTTTTTCATAATTTTGTAAATTCGTGTGCCGTTAATAACTTACTTATTGTGTCTTGAAGTGTCACGGATGGATTTATTAATTGAATTCAGTCCATTTATCGACATCTACGATGTTTGGTTCGGCGCCTTAGTCAAATATAAAATCTAATACTAGCTCTGGGGACTGAGAGTTATTTTGATTTTTTTTGTTAGTGTTAGTGTCCAAAAATTTTTTCTTTGTTGTGCATTTTTGTCATTAGTTGATTTTTTAGCATTCAGTGTTCACATTTTTGTTACTATGATTAATAATTTTTTGAGATGTATTCTGGAATACATGTTACATTGGTTTTTTCAATTTCCTTGAGTTTCTCGGCGTTTCTGTCTGGTTGATCATTTTTATGATTATTAGATTGAAAAGGCAGTTCAAAGTCATTTTGATTTTTGACAAATTAATCAATTAGTGTGTTTTTGGTATCACAATCTTCATCTGAGCTATTACAATGATTTAGAAATTTTGTTTAATTCGGGGTTTCATTTGTTCATGTTGTTCTAAGTAATATTGTAATTAAATTTCTCGTTTTTTTTTCATTGCTTCGTTCTGAAAAATTCCAATTAGCTTTTAATTTTCTAACATCGAAGGAACGAGATGTGAACTTTACACACGAATTAATGTTAAAACTAAACTAATACACACTCGCAATTACTATCGTTTTCCAGGACACTTTGCACAAAATTTGCCAACACATTATCGTTAAAGTTCATCAATTCAAAATACACAATACTTTTACTTTTTTGCTATAAAGGCAGTAACCTACGCCACTTTCTCCGCAGTCATGGTCCCGTCCGCCAAATGTATACTTTTGCCCAGTTTACAAACCCATCGTCAAAACTAGACCGATGATCATCGCGCATGAATTTATCAAACCTGTAGAAAAACCATTATTCAAAATTGTTTATGGCACAAAAATAAAAATCTTCACGAAAAAATAAAAACCATCAAGGCACTTGAGTTTCTTTGGCCACTACTAGAAATAAAAAAAGTTACTCACTTACACGCTGATCTCCTTTCAGAATCAACTTCTATCGCTAATCTTCTTTTCTTTTTGTTTCTTTGCAGAATCAGCGCAAGTATAAAATGAATTTTTCTTGAAACTATCTAATTCTAGAAAAAGATTTGGTTACTATTTTATTTTGAAATGTTTCATTGATTTTCAGCTAGATTTCTTCATTAGCTTCTGAGAGACGAAAGTCAAAAAGAAGATGAAACATTTTTATAATCATTCAGATGGCGCTAACCTATTGCAGAAAAATAAATTGTGTTCGAAAAAAAAATAGTTAATAATTATTTTAATACTTTCAAAAAATTTGTAATACATTGAAATGAGTTAGACAATTGGAATCCTTAATACAGATGTAATTACTTTTTATGTGTGAACTTTCTATTTTCTCCAAACTGACCCTCAAGTCGCCCCTTTTTGTTTACACTGTTTAAACGCCTCATAATTTCGCATGACAATTTTGTAGTAAATAATTGAAACTCAAATTTTTTTAACCGCTGATAAAAAGCTTTTTATAAACTGCTTTCAAACTTTTTCTTAACCCGGTTGGGAATAACCTTGAATAAAGCTTATAAAAACCATTTCCGCTTACTTAACTCCACAGCAATACCCAAATCCATAGGAAATTTCAACTGTTATACGACCAAATTGACCTGGATAATATAATTTTGTGGAACCCAAAACCAATTTTTTTAATTAGGATAACATGCCATTTTAGTAAATTTCAGATTATCACTAATCACGGATAGGCTATTTTAAACAAATGACCACAGCCACAAAATACGATTGACAAAAACACCAACTATAAAGAAAAAAAAAGATTCTAATCAACAGAAGTCTTTACTCGATGAACCATTCCCAGGTATACTCCCACAACTGACCTAACCCACCAACAGGACGTACTGAGCATGTTTAAACGTCTGACTCATCAACCGAGTTTACTCACCCTTAGAACACTGCACTCTTTTTTCGCTAAAAGCGGTTCCAGTGGGAGCAGCTGTTCAAAAAACCAAACTAAGCTAACAGCTTCTGCGAAAACAAATAATTATTTCTTAAAAGAACCCGAAATTAATAAAAAACTGAAATGTTGTTTTTTTTCTACAAATTTCACAGAGTAGGTTTTACGTGCAGCAAAAGGGAGATAATCACCCGACGACATTCCATTTCCGTAATGGAAAATTCATTATTTTTGCTTATCGCAGTCTGAACCTTCTCTGGATAAAAACTATGGAGTTGACAACGAAGAAGAGGAAACCATATTAACAAAATAATTTACCAGCTCGATGCAAAAAACTCTACATACGTGCATTGTTCATCGGACAATCGTCTCAGAAAAGTCAACCTTTTTTCTAGTTACTCAGTCGATTGCTAACGTATAGTGAGAATGTACTTAGTCGCGCTCTAGAATATGAAATCGACTCCCTATTATCATTTTTCTGCACATATCTTCAATATCTTTGAATTTACGATATTTTCTCGTCGTCGCAGGCACAGACAAGCAACTTTCTCAAGAACTCAGAAACACTACTGTACGAAAAGACTCAGCATTTTGAAACTTCCTTAGACACCTGATGGGTGGAACTAGTTTGACACTAGTTATACAAATTATACTTTAAAATACTAAACTGTAAAAGATTCATAACTAACCAATCGTTTTTCATGACTAAATCTTATTGTATAGTGTAAACCTGAAACCCTAGTTGTTCCAAAATTTAAGAATAAAGAATAAAATCATTTGTTTTTTCTCTCCTTCAACTTCGAAATATACCAGTATCTCGCTAGATCTATTGAGACTAGGAAATATATGAGTAAGATTTGTCTTGCTTTTGGACTTTTGAGTTGCACAAACTTTTTCTTCTTACCTGAAAATTAGATCTCAAATTGATTTTTTCAGATCTGAATTAACCATGACAAATATGATTTCATGTAAATTTCAAATAACTCATTCTTTAAATCTCCAAGCATGATTTTAACCTGACATATCCCGTTTCAGATCTAAAACTTAGATATGAAAAACGTGAATTCAGATCTCCTTAAAGCGTTTAATCAGTATGTTTTTTTGAACGATTATTTTAGCGAAATGGTTTAGTACAGTACAGAAATTGGACTGGTTTCACAAAATAGGAATGTGTTTTAGGATCTGCTGTAAATATGTGCTACTGGGAGACAGTTTGCCTGGTCCTCGCCGGGGCAGTGATGCTCTTCATAACTTTCGGCAACTTGAACGAAGTATATGTCGATGGCCGGGAAAACACTGGTGGCTTTTGGGTTTTTTGCGAAAAAGATGCTGCCGATTGCATAACTTATACGAAATTAATTGGCGATCAACTGAAACATAACTACACTGCAGCTCTGGTCGGGGAAATAATGTTGATTATTGCTATGATAATAGGCATTCCAATAATGGCACTTTTTATAGTGTTTTTCTGCCAAGACGTTCCATCAAACTGGATCATCGTTGGAGCTTTGGCAATAGTACAGCTATTACTCATCATCATCGCGACGGTTCTTCTTGCAGTGGGTTTTGTTACCAGCCCTAAAGATGGAAGTCGACCAGGGTACTGTCTTTGGATGATGTTTGCCGGAATTCTTTTTTCCTTGATCTTAGTCATTTGTTGCTGGCTCGCGCCACTGAAGTGTTGGGCGAAGCTGAACCCCAATAATGGCCGGAGAAAGTCTATGTTTCTGGACGACGACGAAAAGCATCAGCTGCTGCAATATGGGCACAAACCAAAAGTAGATCTTGAGAAAGAAGCCGAAGAACGGAAGAAAAAACAAGAAGAGGAAGAAGAAAGGCAGGAAGAAGAAGACAGAGAAGAAGAAGAAGCCGAAAAAGAAGAAGAAGAAGAACAAGAAGAAGAAGAGAAAGAAAAAGAACAAGAAGAAGAAGAAGAAGAAGAAGAAGAAGAAGAAGAGAAAGAAGAAGAAGAAGAAGAAGAAGAAGAAGAAGAAGATGAAGAAGAAGAAGAAGGAAAGGAAGAAGAAGAAGAAGAAGAAGAAAAAGAAGAAGAAGAAGAAGAAGAAGAAGAAGAGAAAGAAGAAGAAGAAGAAGAAGAAGAAGAAGAAAAAGAGGAGGAGGAAGAAGAAGGCAAAAAAGAAGAAAACGAAGACGAAAAAGAAGAAAAGGAAGAGGATGAAGTAAAAAAAGACAAAGAAACGAAAAAAGACGAAGAAGATGAAGGTCAAAGTGACTACGCCGAAGAATCCGAAGCCTTCTCGGAAGAAGAAAACTCTGAAAATGAAGACAAAGCAACCGAGCAACCAACTTATGCAGCCGATGACCCGAAGAAATCTACTGTTCAAACTATGCAATCCGAGGCTAATAACGAAGACGATGGAACCGAAAAACCGACTTCCACGGCCGCTGAAGGTGCGAAGAAATCTACAGATCAAACCGAACAATCTGAGATCAAAACTGGTCGAAGTGCAGCGAAAAAAGACAAGTAGCAGCCGCCGGAAAATTTTGTTTGGTCTATCAATAAAGTTTTATTATGAGTGAATCATGAAAATCTCAATTCGTGCAAAAACGCTTACAAACCGAGTAGTATCGAGTTGAGTAAACTGAGAATAGTTGAATTTTGAGTAAATTAATAACCTGAATAAATTGACAATCTTTAACTTTCAAGTAAATTGACAATCTTTAACATTTGAGTAAATTGACAATGATAAACATGAGTCAATTGACAAGGTACCGAGTAAAACGAGAAACTTTACATTGACTTCGAAAAAAAAGTTTTAATCTTCAAATCAAAAATGAAAAAAAAAAAAACGTAGTAATTTGTTTTGGCCTGCAATTTTGGATAACATTTTGACACAACACAGCACAAACTTGTATTAGGAAAATTTTTAAGAAAATTCATGACAAAAAGGAGAAAAATTTTAGACTTCCTACCCTATTTGAATGTCATTTTAAAACAATCTGTTAGCGTTATTCGGACAAACTTTGCCTTATGAACACAGAAACTCATGTGAATCAAATGTATTCTTACCGCCATAGCTGATTTAGGGGGGGGGGCTTTGCCCTCTCGCTCAGGGAAGTGACCCCCTGCCGACCCAAAGGGTCCCCCTTTGTACTATTTTGATATATCCATTTTTGGCTGACTGACCTTACAGTTTTGCGAAAAGCGGCTTCTTAGTTAAGATGGGTTACATCGTTCTAAATTGGAAGTTGCATTATTGAGGTCCCGCACTGAAATTCCATGGATAACAATCTATAACATTGTCATTTTATAGTCAGTATCTATAAAATTACAAAATTAATCGATTATAATCCATCAAAAATGGATTATATTTCCGGTATTTTTTATATCAATATAATCCATTATAATTGATTATATTCCATTAAACATTATAATCCATTATTAAAGATTATAATCTAGTAAAAATGGATTATAACCATAACATTTTTTTGATCATCATTTTTTAAAATCGATTATAATGAAATTTTTGAGAAGAAATGATAAATTTAGCAAATTTTTTTCAAAGTTAGCTGATTTCCTGTTTAGTGCAGCTGCTACATATTACGTTTTAAAAAATTTTACTTTTCACATCCGATTTTATTTATTTAAGTTTTCTCCACTTTTTCTATACTACGTAAGCTCCATCGCCTCTTTTAGCAACCCCCCTTCCCCACTTTACCCCTCCCCCCACAGTTTACCCCTCGTCAGTTTACCATCCGCCCCCTCCCCCCTCCCAGTTTACAAGGTTACCCCCACCCCTACCTTAGTTTAACATCCCCCAATCTTAGTTAAAATAGAGCATGGGGGTAAATAGGTGTTGTTCACACTGAGAAACCCCCCTCCCCGTTCTCCTTCAATGGTAAGCACTTCAACATGGGGCTGGGCGTAAGGATAAAGGTAGGAGAGTGGGGGCGTTTGAGCAAATGCGAATGGGGGTAAAGTAAGGTTTGGGGGTTAATTTGAGCAGGCTTAGATCTACCAAAACAATTGATTATAATGACAATATAATCGGTTTTCTCGTCTAAAATTGCAACAATAATGGATAATAATGACAACATTTTAGACAACAATTGTCCATTATAACCGATTTTTATCTATGGAACTCTGGTGCGGGGTTGCATTGGAAGATGCATTTTTGTCTATAGTTTTTTAATGAAAAAAAAACTTAGTAGAGAACAAATGAATTAAACCCAATGATGTTGAATTTAGATCCAAAAACCATCAAAGGGCTCTGATTTTTTCTGAAAGAAGCTATTTTTTTTTCATTTTTCTTGGAGTAAATCAAGTTGCGTTTTTTTCCGCTTTTTTCCATTGGTTATTGTTTATTTGAAACTTTTTTGACCCATTTTAAACAGTGATTTGCATAATCATTTTTGAAGTGCAGAAATAGATTTTTATTGATTTAACTAGCAGAATACATTTAACTGGACGATGCTTTATATGATTAGTTTTTATTCAATACACTTTTTTCATATGTTCAAAATGCTTTGAAAATTTTTCGTTCTCCAGAAAAAAAAACACTAAACAGATCAATATTGAAATCAAAAGGTAAAAATTATTTGACAAAAATGTCACCTTGTCGTAAACAACTGGCTAAATTAGAGAAGAATAAAACAAACTCACAAGTTATGCTTCATATCTCAGCAGAATCAGTGAAAAAAGGACATTTTTAAATCGAGTTCGAGGTTCCGTTTCATCATTTTCTCATATGGTCAAAATCAAACCATGTTTTTTTGCATTCAGTGGAAATTTTAAATTTTTGTTTACTTCAAACCTCAGTTTCGTAATTCATGCGTATCTGAATTGCCAAAACTTCGAACTCAGCAACAAAATGAGGCCTTGTTACGACCTACTACATAATTTAATCGCATCAGAAGTTTATATCAGGAAAGCCTTAAAATAAAACAAGGAAAAGAAGAGACTGTTCATACCGGCTTAGGCAATATTCCCCCAACCCCCACCCCCCTCCCCACTCCCAGATAGGCCAAGTTAAGATCCTCCTCCACCCCAGAGCCTACTTTAAATTCAATTTATTAAGCACTGCATGTAAAATGCTCTATTCTGATTGGCTGAAAATCCCAACTTAGAACCAAGTTAACATCCCCACCCCCCCCCCCCCCCCCAAACGGCTTTGGGGGGGGGATGTTGACTTGGTCCAGTAAAACTAGTAAAACTGGTGACTCAGCGACTCTTGATCTTTCAAAATTTAATAAACATTTGTCTTCTGAAGTATTTTTTACAAACGACGAACCACGACACGCAAAAACCAAAAAATGAAACAGAAATTTTGTGTATGATTTGCAAAATAGCAATTTGAACTTAAAACTAAATTTGTTAAACAAAACCTTTTGTCAAAGATCGGGTGTAAAACAAGTAAAACAATTCAAATCTCAGCCATTTTCCCGAGGGAAATCATGTACATTCGGACCAAATCGTAAAAATACTTAGCACTAGCATAAAACACTGAATTTTTGAGTTAAAAAAATCAAAATGAACAAAAAGTAGATAATCGGTGAAATCAAAATTAAGACATGGACCATTAGAAGAAAACAAACCATACTGATCATAGGAACAATTGTTATACAGGAATCCTTAAAAATTTATATTCTTTCATTCCAAAGTATGAAACCCACCCAATCAAGTTTTTGGGTTATAATACCTTTTACGAAATTGGGTTGAACAAGGTCCGTGTGTTTCTTTAGTGTGACTCAGTTACTGCAGGTTACAAAATATACAAATTTTGCTTATGCATCACTGCATATACTTCACCTTTCTTAATATTTTAGTTAAAGATGAATAGTAAAAGATGAATAATTTTAAAAACCTGAAAAAAAGAAAAGAAAATATTATTGTTTGATTTTGGCGTGGCAATCTCTAGTTTTTTTTAATAGAAAAAACAGGCTTCTTTTCATGTCACCCCGACCCTCGCAATTTTCTTTATCTTATCTCAATTACTTATTTCAAGAACATACGAGAACATTGATGTTCAAAAGCTGCTTCATATGTCGTACATCACTTAATCGTTTTTGTCACAAGAAAATACTAAATTAAAAAAAACCACAATAAAAAGATAGAAAATATTGCGCAACTTTCACTGATAGAAAATACTGTACAAGCTGATTATATATTGTAGCTGCGGAGTTATTTTAGCTGATTTTTATCGGTTTGAGTTTTTATGAAATTTTTACTGTTTTTTTATTCCAAACACCTAGCAGATTTCCATTAGGTTGCTGACGCTTTTTTTCTTCAAAATGTACAATAATCCCCTGCAGCACCTATAAGGTGGAGAAGCAACCACGGATAAACACTTCGATGCTCCGGTGACCGATGAGCTGCCTGACAGCTATGAGCATTTTGTGGTGCAGGTGAGCTTCCAACCAGTCTGCGCGTTCCAGAGCTGAGAACGAACGAGTTTGAGGAACTACGATGACTCAAGGATTGCCTGATGTGGAGAGAAGACTGCGCATGGGCTGATGGTCATGTAAACTGCGAGGAAGAGGAAAAGAGTTTCAAGTAGTGGCTGCTACCTATGCGGTCAATGTTACGTTAATTGTTGATTACGTGAGTGACAGGGTACTTAGTGAAGAAAAACAATTCAATCTGTTTCCATTCAGTGATTGGGACTTCAGGCATCCCAGAAAGCGTTGTAGAGTTCAAGGGTCTTTTTTCATACTTGTATGAATGACTTTCCTCAACATGTTTATCACAGACAGGTTTGCCTCTGATTTGATGGCATTAAATTTGTCTCCAATTTTGATCCTGAAGCATATGAATTCTAAATAACTTATCAGAGAATGCCACTGCAATTTTCGCTATTTTTTAGCCATCAAAAACCAAAGTTTCAATTACAGCACAAAATTTTTTTCTTTGACACCTGGTCCCCTCAAACTTTGATTTATGTAGGTTTAGAGGCTATTAGGACGGATTCAAATAAAACAAAAATTTTAAAATCAATTAGAATCTTTAATTTTAGAAAAAAGAACCTCTTTTAAAAGGACAAGTTCCGTTGAAATTTTATATAATGTCACAACTGACGATGATTTTTTGCACTCCCACCCAGAGCCGTAAACGAGATGTTTCGTTGGTCAAAAATGATTCTTTTTTATATATGACCCTGAAGTGATTGAACATTGATATGGGTAAATTAATCTTTATCATTTGATGTAAGTAATTCCTGTTCTTTTTTTTTAAAAGTACCCTTTTCAAAGTTTTAGGCCTGTAACTGTAAGTTTTTCAAATAGTCGAATGTAGTATTTTTAGCTAACCATTGTAGATATATGTAATCTAAGAAGTTCATGCAGATTTTCCAGTTGCTGTTTAACAACTTAAAGAAAGGAGACAGCCTCATAATGGAGACAGGGTAAGTCATCATGTGCGCAATCGGCATCATAGGAGCGTCTTTTCTAGCTTTGTCAGCTTGAATGAAGGAACAACTTAATAACTTGACAGAAACCTACGTTGTTATCAAAGACTGCCAAGATGCTGTGAGGAGATACACTTTCCAAGAAGGTTATTTTGTCCGAGCTACAATTTGTATTTGAAAAGAGTGTGATATCAGCAGTGACTAGAAAAACAAGCTTCAGCTTTGCTGCAAACGATGACACCTACCTGGGAAAAGCAGATTGATATCTTTTCTTCATGGAGTGCAGGTTCAGGAGGAGCCCGATGACTCCAGTGGCGAAGACAAAGAGGAATACTAGCGATGCAATGGACCGACAACTAGGTCACCTCAACAAGCAGAATTTGTCATCAGTTATCTAAATGGCGAGCTAGAGGTTTGGGTAGTGTGTATATCTTCTAAAAAGCACGACGCAGCAGTTGCAAAGAAGACTGACAACAGAGCATCATCAGTGGTGCAGCGCTTATTTTGACATCCTTTGATCATATAAAATACCGAGCATGGATGGATCACGTTATGCTTCGAGCTTCATCGACGTCTTCAGTTAAATGGCTGTGATCAAGTACCTGTTAAAGATGAGTGCTGCTCTTATGAAGTTCCAGATGTTTGCGGCCTAGCATGGATATCCAAAGTGAGATAATAACTTGTCAATGCCCATCAGCAGATTTTTTTGAGAAACCCAGGTGAAGCACGAGTTCCTTGCGCCCCATACTCCTCAATAAAATGGCCTAGCAGAGCACTAAAACAGAGATATCAGTGAGATTAATCGAAGTCTGTCGGTCTGAAGAATGGACCTATGTTTGTTTGTAATTATATGTATGTTTGTGTTTAGCTTTTAATGTATGTATATATGCATATATAAAACAAGCAGTTTTGATTCTGTCTTTTGAAACCTTGTAAAGGACCGAACTTTATCTAAAGTTTATAGCTTTTTTTGAAAAGTTTTCAAAAAAGATTTAATACGGGATTATATTTCAAAAGATCCTTTTTTGTAGGCATGATAGATTTTTCACGGCTCAGCGCATTTCAACAGTTTGAGATTGAACCATCCAGGTTTCACTGCGATTTTTATTTGCTGCGTTTTATAATTCGCAGTTTGTCTTATTTCACTCGAGTTGAAAATACTTTTTTCTACAGTGGTCTCTTCGTATGCGAATCTTCGCAGCGAAAAACCCGCCAGGTTAGAACAAAAAAATTAAGAATAGATGCGACCGTCAGCGGATTTAGGGGCGGTACGAAGTTTTGCTAGGGGGTGCATCTCCCCTCAGGGGCTCGTCCCTCTGCCGACCCAACGGGTCCTTCATTGTCGACCCCAATGGTCCCACTGTTGCCAATTTCTATTAATTTTGAGGGGAGCGCGCACAAAAAATGCGGTTTTTTTTATCAGTTTTGTGACTGCGGCGAGGGATCTTCTAGTTTTTAGGTGAAGAGCGCGACAAAAACACGTGATGTGTTGAAACTGTCAGCCTTTTTTGAGTTGTTTTTTTTTCAAATTTTCGCCTGCAAAAATTGAATGAATACAAAAACAATTACCTGAAAATCCACCACCCCCCCCCCCCCTGAGAAAATTCTAGATCCGCCCCTGGATCTGAGCTATAGAAGTGTATATTCTGTCGGAAAGTTTTAGCGAAAGAATGCACAAAAACTGAGTGGATGTATAAGACTTTAAAATGGATTTGTTTTAGCTGGTTAGGATTAGAAAGAGGTGAGTTTGCCTCAAGAACACCAAAACTGAATCAGTTCAATGTTAGGAAGTTAGTTCACAAAAGCCATATGTTACAATGCGCACTCATTGTAGGGTAGAAAGCCGTTAACACGAATTGAAAACGAAATGCAACCAGCTATACGGTGGACTAAAAGTTTTAAATAGCAGCTAAAAGTTTTATTTTGAACTATAAAAATTCTTGACGACAATTCAGCATCTCTGATCTCAGCTTTACAACATGGAATTCAGCTGAATTACGGTCAACGCGAATTCCCCGAGGTATGATAAACTTGATTTTGATAGTAATGACCTACAAAACCAGGCTCGAAAACAAGCAGATGTGTTTTTTTCCTTATTTGAGGCGTTTTTTCAGATCTATTTAACAATCTTCCACTGTCGATGGAAGTGGGGTTCAGACCTAGGTAAAAGTTCTTACATACTTAACCAAACGGGGATTTGTTTCTAAGTAAAAATTTAACATTTGCTCAACCATGCAATTAGTTATTTGTTTAAGAGCTTTAATAGCTCGCTTAGATAAACTTAAGCTTTTCTCAAAACAATTTAATCTATGAAATAACTTGAAATAATTCAAAGTTTAATAGCTTTAAAAGATTGTTTAGAAAAACTTCCTTTTTTTTCGTGAGCCTATTCAGTCTATGGATTGATTGATTGATTGGAAATAATTCCAAGTTTCATAGCTTGCTTAGAAAAACTGAAAACTTTCTGTGAAGGCAATCGATCCACAAAAAAACTTGAAACGAATCGAAATTTTATAGCTTTAAAAACTAGATTAGAAAAACGTCAAAGTTTCGCGAAATGACTCAGTCTATGGATTGAGTGGAAAATTCAAAGTTTCATAGCTTTAAAAGCTTGGTTAGAAAAAGTAACACTTTTTCGTGAATGGAATCGATCCACGAAATAAAATGAAATTTTTCAGAGTTTCATAGCTTTAACTTGTTTAGAAAAACTTCAATATTTCGCAAACCAATCTATCAGTCTATGAGTTATTTGGAAATAATTCAAAATTTTATAGCTTTAAAAGCTTGCATTGAAAAACTTACAATTTTTTGTGAATCAATTTTTTTCAAGGTTTCGTAAATTGAATAGTTTGCTTCTTAGAATTAAAGCTTTTTGCGAACTGATCCGGTTTCTAAAATAACTTGAAACAACCCGAAATTTCATAGCTTTAAAAGCTTGCTTAGAAAAAATTAAATTTTTCGTGAATCGAATTGATTTACGAAATAACTTGAACTTCAAAGTTTCATAGCTTGAATAGCTTGATTAGTAAAACTTAAGCTTTTTGCGAATCAATTCAGTCTATGAAATAATTGGAAATAACTCAAAACTTCATAGCTTTTAAAAGCTTAATAAAGTTAACTTAAAAGCTTTGGTGAACTGATTTGATTATGTGAAACCTTGGTCTATATGTGAAACATTTGCTGAGAATCGAAAAAAGGTTGTCCAAAGTGGACGTTAAAAACAGAGTAAAAGTTTGATTTTGCACCCAATTTTGTCCACCAGTATTCAGATTTGAAATGGCACGTGTCAATTCGTAATAGACAAGCAACACTTCGTATAAGGCAACAAATTGTAATAGGCGACCTTTCGTAACAGGCGACCTTTCGTAACAGGCGACAAATCGTAACAGCCGACAATTCGTAACAGAAGATTAAGCGTGGAATACTGATTCACGCACAGTATTCGTTTCGTGCCGGGTGTAAGTGCAGCAGAGCGAAACGGAGCTAGCGTATTGTACTTGGTAATGCCTGGTTACGAATTGTCGCTTAAAAGGAATTGTCGCCTGTTACGAATTTTCGCCTTGCAGTTTTGTTTGGTAACATTTATCTTTCTAAAGTTAGAATAGCTAATTCTCATTAGTCTTGTCTTTATTCGAATACTACGCTGTAACTATTTGAGCCAGTCAAACAGGAAATTCAAAAAACAGAAGATGTTACTGTTCCGACTTTCGATACGAAAATAACGAAATATTTGTGCTAGGGGTGGGTTTTTGTTTTCTTCAGACAAACTTCTTTTTAACTAGCCAATTTTGACGGAACTTTATATCAATCAAAAAGCATTGTTGTCCTGAGCTTAAATTTGAAATAATTTTTTACCTGTGATCATTTTTTGTAAAGTTGTGGGGGTTTAAAGATTGCCATTTTGGCCAATTTGGGACAATTAACGCGCGATATATTTCGCGCTATTAACGCGTAAGCGGAGATTTAATCTGTCATTGAAATCGTTCCAAATTGGTTGAAAGAAGCCTATTTGCCATAATTGATTTGTTAATAGAAGAAAAATTTGTCACTTTGTTCTTTATATGGCGTGTGGGGGAATGATTTTTCAAAAAATCTCAAATTTAGAAAAAAAATTTTTATTTTAATTTATGTTTATTTTTTGTAAGTTATTACTATGCTGAAAGTCCTTGAAAGGCAGTCGGAACATTCAGGGCTCCGGTGATAGACTAAGAAGTTGCACGAATCTATCCGGCCGAAAATAAGATAGCGTGACGAGCAGACAATGTACCTTATCTGAAATTACTCTATGAGTATACCCAAAAGGATATAACTCATCTGGTGCAATCAAAAGTCTCGAACAGACCTTAACTACTTTAGATTTAGAAAAAAAAATAGATTAAAGTTAGACAAATACAATATTTAAAAAAATATTATATGACAAAACTTAGTAGATATGTCTCTATGCGTCAATAGATCAGATCCAATATTCCGAACAATACGAGAACTACCCGGTATTGGAAGAAGAGCTCAAACAGGAGACGACATACGACTGGGAAGAAATCTACCAACCGATTTCATGATTGTACGACAAAAACGAGATCAAACTTTTACTTTTAGAATACTTCCAGCAGTAAACTTAAATTTTCATTTACTGACATAAAATTTTGAAGAATCATCTTCAATAATTTTTCATGGCGCTAAACCTAATAATTATACAGTAACGACCGATGAAAACAACACTAGTCGTTTTCCTTAAATCAGCTGTAAGCTAAATAACATCTTGAAAATCTTTTATTGAATAAAAAAATACAAAAATTAGTTAGTATAAATTATACATCGTTAGTATATATAAATCATCACTTCATCCCGAATTCATCACCTAATCTCAAAAACTAACAATCATTAAAACTAAAACTTAACCTTTTTAACTTAACCTTTTAACAGTAAACTCTCAAGGCTTATCCTTGTTTCCACTTAAATTAATTTCATTTCAAGTAACAGATCATCACGGCTTTCCTTGGACCTTTAAATTAATTTAAACTATATCTAAGTTTCTGATCATCAAGGCTTATCCTGGGATCAAATAGAACAAGCTTGTTCTCCCCCTCCCACAATAATTAGTGTCTAACGAGCTCAAAAGTCGATTCACTACCCAACCCTTTTGAAAGACCCAGAATTAACAGAAATTTTTTTCAAAAAGCTAACCATTCCAATTAGGATGAACAGTGAAGAACTTCGCTTACTCATCCTTCACTTGACCCCCCTCCTCTTAGATGACCCAGGCTAAAACATTTGAAATTAGTAAGTCATTAAACAGTATCTAACGAACTACTTGCGTTCTAAATGTACCTGATCCTTGTGGATCGAATTACTATTCTCCAACCCTTGATCACAAATCAGAACCCCTAAGTAAGATTAGGTAAGTCTATCTTAACTTAGAATTATGCACGAGAAGGTGAAAATCTTACTTACGAATTTATATACGCTTCTCTTTCCAACCCAACAAACACGACCCAAGTTAAGCTAACCAAAAAAAATCGTAAGAACTAACAGTTTAAGAGATTAGAAATCACTAACCCCATTTTGCATCCATCATCCTAAACCTTATGTCAAGAGACACTCTAGGAAACAAACAACAATTATAATACACAACTGTTTAATTAACGACGAAACATACGACCTCGTAATCACACCACACAGACAAACAATAGGATACATAACAACAAAAAGACAAGCACTAAGAAAGAAAATTATTAACAAACAAAATCAAATTATTAGGAAACGATTTTGAAAATGAAAAAACGCAGTCTCAGAATCAGAAACAAGTGCAATACAAGAACTCCGTAATTTAAAAGACTCGATAAACAAAAACTACCAAATTGACGATCAAATATATTTTACTGACTCAGAAATCACGTCACCAGCATCAAAAAAAGGAAAACGTAGAATAAAAAATTGTTACACAGACAAACCAATACGTCTGTACAATTGGAATCATTGACACATTGAAAATTATACGCTAACAGTCATACAACACAAAAACGATTTGAAATGAAGATAACCTAGAAGATTCAGTTATCCCATTTTTAATACATCCATTAACTGAAGCTCGAGGACAGGTACAAATTTGCCAAAATTTAACCGCAAACTTATTCGAAAAAGGAGAAAGTCCATGCACAAAAGAATTTCCACTTGCAAAAATTAACAACTTCTTTACCACTATCTCAAAGATATATGTAGTCTCACATCACAATATGGATTATACACAATACAAATCAGATCACCAAACGCATTTCATGACAAAAATCTCATTCAAATTGATGACTTAGATATTGAATTCTCAAAAGTTTTTACACAATACAACAAAAATATACGACATCAAAACTCACAAAGAGCAAACTTATAATTCACAAACGATTAATTCTCACTTATCTATAGCTATAAATCTATATTAGAATTGAAAGAACCTCAAAGCGATTCACCGACTGAAACATCTCGACATACAACTGTTTGACAAGAAATAGATATATTTTCAAAATCCTTGAATGCAATCCCAGAAGATCTAACTAGTAATGACATAACACAACATCTTAAACGCGATTTACAAAAAATCTTACCATTGTTCATAACCGATTACTTTTGTCATAATATTGATCATATTGCACAAGCAAGAAAAATTTTTAGACCACAAAATACAGATGACGAAACCATATTAGCAGAACAATCAGACTATGTTTGGGACCCTGAATGGTCTCATGAATCGTTTATTAATATATCAACAGATATATCAAGTCAAGCAATTAGCACAATCTCTATTCACAAAGATTATATTAGAGTATACCCACTTACAACTGACGCAACACCTTTAAACTATAATTCATTCTTCCCTGAAAGAGCAGGAAATAATAATTTAAACTCTACCTTTGTAAATCAAGACAATTTAAACGGAACAAGAAATCTTACACAACAAGATATACAACCCCATCGCATTTCGTTAATGAAGAAAAAATTGAAACAATAACAACAACAGAAGCACAACGAAGCATTTCACCTATTCAACCCAATTTTACAACCCCAAAACTAAAAAACCTAACGCTACACTAAACAATTATACAATCCACCGTAAAACCCTCTGTTGCTCAAAATATTCACAAATAGATTCCCCAATGTTTCGATCAGTAACAAAACCATCATATAAACAAAAAACATCACAAAGAAAAAATTCGCGGAACATAATTATCACTATGTAAATAGGTCAAAAACAATAAAATCTTCTGATTTGAATACTCAGATCTACTCATTTTCACAAAGTCAAAAATATACCTCACCAGACTTCAATTACAGTAAATTTTAATGATCAACCACGATCCTCACTAGAACAAAGTGAAAAAAACCCATTTTTTTAACAAAACAGAAGTATTACAAGTAGATACCATACTAGAAATCAACCTCTTTTTTATACAACTAATTATTTTCCATCAGATGATGAAGAATACTACAATCAAAATCATCAACGATTTTATTCAAGCGAAAGACCTCGTTCTTATAATAGTGACCAACCAGATGTTTTTGAACCATACACACAAGATGAACAAATACGACAACCTAGGAAAAATCCAACTTCTTACAACAATAATTTTCAACACCAAAATCCAGTCAATACACAATCTTACCAACTAACTTAAATGCATAGCGAAATCCCACTGCCATATTATTTACAACGTGAAATAACAAAAAGCCAACTCACAAATTTTTCTCAAATGCCAAATGCCGCAGAATCACTACAAATGACCATGAACCTATACCTAATGGGTGGATCATCAATATCATCGAATAAGCCACTAATAGTATTTACAGGCACAGATCCTGAATACTCGGTAGAAGATTATCTAAATCAGTCACAGCAAATTTAATTTTAGAATCGCATTTACCAAAAGAAAAAATCTGGACAAGCCCCCTTCTTTTAGAAAGTCCAAAATGTAAAGAAATTCAAACACCAAACCTTGAAATTGATTTTTAAATAGATTCCGGAGGGGAATCAAACATCATCAACATCCCCACTTGGAACGAAATAAAAATTTTACATCTAAAATGAATACCCTTCAAAACAACAAGCAGGGTAGCAACCGCACAAGGATCAACCTTAAAGAATCATGGAAAAATCCAACTTTTCCTTGTTCCCACTTGAACAATGTAACAGAACAAACTAATGATCAAACCAATTAGGCAAACCTTCCACATCACAGATATAAAACATAATATCATTGGAATGCCATTTATTACTAAATATATACCAACTATAAATAACCTAACTAGCAGAATTCATATAAAAGATAAGTACACGTGAATGATAAACACAGCTTCAACATTTCTTCAAAGAATAAACAAACAACCACCATTTTTCTCTAAATTTTACCCGATATACAATCAGGAACGGAAGCACCTGAAACCACTAGCAGATTATATTTTTAATTTTTGAATCAAACAAGTTCACCAATATGAAAAAGAACAGAATAAACAACATCTCAACAACATCTAATAAATACATGAAAGACTCCAACTCAGTCAGACATGATTTCCTTACATTTATGTAACAATTCTCCATATAAAATAACCCTACCTCTAGGACTCTTAAGTTACTGTGAAACTAACGCAACAATTTCTCCCACAAAGGAAATAGCGTATAGAGTAAATAATATTTTACAACTATTAGATATATGTCAATCAGCAATTCTTGACGAAGAAAAATCGATTAATAATATAATTAGTAAGAAAAATGAAACACAGATTATTTCACGAAAACACCTTACTTTAAATCAACATTTCAAATATCAAAATGCACGGAAGACCAACAAAAATTCTTAACATTGTTCATTTTTCAACACTCTCAGGTAACCCAAAAATAATTTGAACAATTAGCTGATCTACTTTTGAAATACCCGAAAGTTTACGCAACATTTAAACTTGATGTTGGTAAAGTAAATTCACCATTAAATTTACCTCTAAAACCTGATGCAGTTTTCGAAAAGCAACGAGCAAGTATTGTCCCAATTCATTTACAAGACAAATTTAACCGATTACTTGACACAATAGAACAATATGAAATTATTTCTCCAGTAAATAAAGAAGAACAGCCAAAAGGTAACACGTTTATAAAACCCGTTATCATTTCAGCAAAAAGATAATCTTTAAAAATATTTCTAGATGCAAGATATCTCAATTCACTCATTGATGAATCTAAATGTAATTGGCCTTTTGAACCAATTCAAATAATTTTCACAAAAATAAACGGTAAATATTTCACAATAGAGGATATGAATAGTGCATATGATCAAATGCCGTTAGGCAAACAATCCCGACGGTTAACAAAATTCGCTATTGGAAATCAACAATATTAATTCAACAGATTTTTCTTTGGAATTTTAATAAGACCAGCAGCACTCTCAGCATTCATGAGTAAAATTTTCCGACCATTTATATTTAGACGATGTTTTTATGCAATCACGAACAAAAGACGAAATTTTCATTGTCTTAGAAAAATATCATCAGATATTACAGCACGAAAACATGAAAGCAGCCTTGATTAAATCACTTTTTTTTCTAACACGAGTAAAATTCCATGGACATATTATAGAAAGAAACACTATAAGTCCATTGAAATCTCGCATAGATGAAATCCAAAAACTCCAACCACCTTCAAAAAAAATAAAAGAATTTCTTGGAATGTTAAACTTCTTATAAATACGTGAAAAAAATGCAGTTATACTTGAGACCATTCTAGAATATCCTTAGACAACAGAATAATTTTGAATCGACAGCAGCACATCAACCACGATTTGAAGATATCAAAACTCTCCTCACTGAACAATTATCAAATACTATTCCAGATCCCGATCAACATTTTTATCATTTAAGCAAAAAGAGAATCTTTAAAAATATTTCTAGATGCAAGATACCTCAATTCAATCATTGATGAATCTAAATGTAATTGGCCTTTTTGAACCAATTCAAGTAATTCTCACAAAAAAACGGTAAATATTTCACAAGAGCGGATATGAATAGTGCATATAATCAAATGCCGTTAGACGAACAATCCCGACGGTTAACAAAATTCGCTATTGGAAATCAACAATATGAATTTAACAGATTAATCTATGGAATTTTCATAGGACCAGCAGCTTTCTCAGCATTCATGAGTAAAATTTTCCGACCATTCATATTTAGACGATGTTTTTATGCATCACAAACAAAAGACGAAATGTTCATTGTCTTAGAAAAATATCATCCGATATTACTGCACGAAAACATGAAAGCAGCCACGATTAAATCACATTTTCCGCACATGAAATCCAAAAACTCCAACCACCTTCAAATAAAAAAAATAAAAGAATTTCTTGGAATGTTAAACTTCTGATAAATACGTGAATAAAATGCAGTTATACTTGAGACCATTCTACAACATCCTTAGAAAACAGAATAATTTTGAATGGACAACAGCACATCAAACACGATTTGAAGATATCAAAACTATCCTCACTGAACAATTATCAAATACTATTCCAGATCCCGATCAACATTTTTATCATTTAAGCAAAAAGAGAATCTTTAAAAATATTTCTAGATGCAAGATACCTCAATTCAATCATTGATGAATCTAAATGTAATTGGCCTTTTTGAACCAATTCAAGTAATTCTCACAAAAAAACGGTAAATATTTCACAAGAGCGGATATGAATAGTGCATATAATCAAATGCCGTTAGACGAACAATCCCGACGGTTAACAAAATTCGCTATTGGAAATCAACAATATGAATTCAACAGATTATTCTATGGAATTTTCATAGGACCAGCAGCATTCTCAGCATTCATGAGTAAAATTTTCCGACCAAAAAAAAAAAACCTAACTGATAAAATAAATTTATCAGGCCCACCAAATAATGACTCAAAATATACAATAAACCAAGTTTTTAACCTCCATGACCCTCTAGATACAATATCTCTATCAAAAACAGTAATTTAAAACATGTTTCTTCTAATAACAGAAAAAATAACACTCGAATTATTACAGAAATATCAAAACCTTGACCCAGTCATTAGACAAATAAAATCTTGGCACAAATATAAAATCAAACCAATCAAAGCCGATATTACCATTCTAGGATATAAAAAAAACTTCTTAAATATTTCAAAAAATTTAAAAATACCTCGATCAACGAAAAAACAGATGTTTTAGAACACCAAACATCTGATCTCAAAGTACCCTGTCTTCCTTTAAGTATGATGCTTATAGGATTTCATACATCCCACTCATTACACACTAAAGGACACGCATGATCAGAGAAAACATATTCAGAGAAAACATATTTCCGAATGAACCAATTTGGATAAAAGTATTATGCAATGATTGCATAACAAGTCATTTAAACAAACAATACCCAAACCAAAACTAAATTGCAGAAAAACCAAAATTTTAAGGACAAAGTCTGTACTTCAATCACAGAATTTCATTCGACACAAAGGGACCAATGTCACCATCCTCCGAAGGGAACTCATATATAATGGTCATAGTCGATGCATTCACACACTACGTAGCACTTAACCCAGTACCCCATTGTTATGCTCATTACTATATACAACACTTTATGAACACTGGATAGCAAAATTTGGATCACCCGAAATCCTTGTTACAGACAATGGCACTGAGTTTATAAATAACGAAAACATTACATTATGCCACTTACATAATGTTAAACACAAACCATGCATATCTCATGCACCTTGGACTAATGGATTAGTCGAAGGCATGAACCGTTCATTGCAAGAATATCTTAGATGTATCATTAACGGAAATGACACACAATATACTGAAAGGTCAACAGATGTAAAACTATTCCCATTATCTTATTATTCACAAATCACAACAAATTGAGGACTATCACCCTTTGAAATGATTTTCAATCAAAAACCACGAAAACAGATAATGTTCACAGCAAATTCTTCAAAAATTCTGTCAACCCACTAAAGAATCAATATGTTATAATCTACCGCTACATACCACTCATCATCCAAAAATTTTAAAATTAGCTTCAGGTACACACACCAAATGGATTTTAAACAGAGATAAAAAACAAAATGAAATTTATCAAGTAACAAAAATTTTTTTACAAAGGTAAAATATTAATTCCCAAATAAATTCTCGATTCACACCAGCTACAAACTTTAAAATTGGAACATACATTTTAATTTCAAATTCTACAACACAAAAAGGATTTTCTGAAAAACTACAACCACTCCGAAAAGGGCCATATCAAATAATTGATAAACCCACTGATATATTATACAAACCTATAGACCTATACAAAAAAGAAATTGTTCAACAACAAAAAAATCTTTTACCTTTTTATCCGAAAGAGTACGTTCTTTGCGAACTGACTCAATTATACTCCTTTACAGGACTTAAACTTATTCAAAGTAACTCCGATCACAAAAAAATCGAAACACTGATATGACTTCTATCCAAAAAACATTGGAAAAATTTAAAAAGGAACTTAACAAACAAACATCTCAGAACTTAGACAACAAAAAGATAACTCACACAGAAAGGAAAAATCGAAAATAAGAAGGAAAAATTTTATCAAAAGATCAAAAGAAAAATCTCCACATAGACAATCGTCGCGACTTTGAAAGCAGCCACGAAAAGATTATAAAACATTCATTCCACAATCTAAAATTTTAAGCAAAGTTGAGTTTCAGAAAACACTTTAAAATAATTAACATTTTCACCTCTTGAAAGATCTTTTCATAACACGAACATTTTTTCAAAATCATGCTGAAAAGCACTTGAACAAAATTAATTCAAATTCAACCAATAAGAACCTTTGCCGAATCATCACCTCATTTTTGACACGACTTCTTTAGCCGACAATTAATCATCTTCAAGCGAATCTCTAACTATAACTAAAGGACCTCCAGGTCAAAAATAAGCAAATCGCTAAACATTTACACCTGAAATAAACAAAGTATCATTATTACAACCCTTCCCTATCAATTAGAACACAGATCAACAATATTGTCCCAAGTTCGACCTCAAAAATCCCTCAAGCAAAAATATTAAATTAGCCTAAAGAATAAAAAGGACATGATCATTTAGCCTAAAGTACGAATTTCTCTTAGATACACCCAATCATCCAATAAATAACAACAAAACTAGAAAGACCCTTGAAAGCCCTAAAAACTTTCCTTCACCAAAAAAGGCCGAAACCCAACCCACTTGTCAAAAAACCAATAAATAATCCAACCACACCAACAAATACACAAACAAATAATCCTCAATCATCATCACGCATCTCTTTTCAAGACAATCCATACACATTTGAAGAAAGACCCGCACGATTGTCCGAACCACTAGAACCAGTAATTCGCCATCTCTAAGCGAACCACAATACGAACCAGTATATAATATATACCCCCCTCTCTAACAAGATCTTAATAGAGCAAGACACCAAAGTCAAAACCAAAACACGCTCGAAATAAACAGACAAATTATACATCCAAGACGAAGTTGAAAATTGCAAACCCCCAGAGTTCAATTCAACATACCATATTCACCAATAGCAAATCTTATAGACCTCTCCAGTGGTACAATTCAAAGTTCTCCCCAGACCCCATCACAACAAAACACATCAAACATTTCATCAGATTATTTAGGTTCAACACCTACATCTGAACAAATTCGAGAAAATACTTTTAATCCCCCAGCTACTACAGAACATCTCCTATTTTGGATGACACAAGCTTTCACCCAAGGTGAACCAAATTTAGTGAATGATCCAATAGACGTCTCATCTCACACAACTTTGTCACTACCAGAATCTCTTTCACTTCCTTCAACCCCTTTATTAAATCAAATATCACAAACACCAATTCCTACAAATTTTCCTACATATCTCGACGCTAGATATAGAAAAAATTCAACCAATAACATACACCTACGATTAGATTGGAATACATTCGTAGCACCCCCTTCCTTATTTGGACAAGATCACGAAAGTAATAGATTACACAACTGGGCACTAAGCAGATTACAATATCGACAAAATATTCACAAAGATAAACAAGAACATAAGATACAAATATTTACACAGGATAAATTGATACTAAAAATTGAAATCACAGTAAGACTAAATAATACAATTCACCATCCTTATCCCTAGCCCCCCCCCCCCCCCAAAATTAACAGGACTATCATACACATGTATCTTCTAAAGATACTAATTTTCCAGACCCTTTGCTTTCTTAATTTCTCAGAACCCGATCATAACAATCCTTCTCCCCGAACAGGACCCCAGGATATACTAGTCACACACTATGATTGTGAAGAAAAGGAACAAAATACATTACATAAGTATGCAAAAAATCAAGTCACTCAATGCGAATCCGAACCACAAGCTATAGAAACAAGAAATCATAATTGCTACACTTTACTCAAAAGCTCGAGCTACAACACTAAAAGGATAAAAATTCACAGCGACATTTTCCGAAAAGAAAGTACATTGTTCTCAAGCCTCAAACGGAAATAAAAACAGACTAGATCGTGAATCTTTTTACCAAATTAATATCAAAAGATTATTACATCTCAGCCCCGACGATTGTAAAAACGAACTTCAACGATGAAAAATCACATCAAACAAACGGAGCACATGGAAGATTAACTTACGATCTCCATGATAAAAATTGGATACCACACATTGGAATAAACAACCTCTCAAATTGTAAAGCAAACACTAAAAATAAAGGATACCAAGAAATAATGTTTTTTGATTGGAAAATACAACCTAAAAAAGTATAATTAACACGAGGTTTAAAAGGTGATACTTTAATATTTCAAGGAATCAGACTCCCTTGCAAAAATGACCAAGTATACTGCAATCCCACTACACGAACACAAGCAACAAATGTTTGGTTTCCCGAAGACACATGTACCACATTTCAAGCAGCAAAACTAAAATTTCACCAAAAATATTTTATTGAATCAATCCTTTATGAAGATGTGAATCCTGATCATATCAGAAAAAAAAATTTTAAATTTAGAAACATTCGTAACATAGAAAATAAATTGACACCTTTTCAAATTTACCCAGAAACGGAACTTGCATGTAAATATACCAAACCACTTTATAAAACGCAAAATTCAGAAATTCTTGTCGAATGCGATCAAGATTTTGACATGAATACAGGAAAATAAATTATACATGCAATGGCGAAACATCACTCAACCAGTGACAAAAATTCATATATCCCAGTAAACCTCCTGAAAAACACAGGAAACCCTGGTGAAAAAAAACACGACAAGGACAGTACACGTTTACAGAAACTATCACTAATGAACAACACTCATTTTGGCGCAATTCATTATGACATACACCTAGACATAAAATTAGACTATACAATCAGTAGAATTTTTCAAGAAATGTCTTTAACAGAACTTGAAACACTACTTCAATCATGCGAACTTGAAAGAACACAAATTCTACAACCTCTTGCACTAGCAGTACTCAAAATACCATATGCAGGATATTTATTATCAGGTAATAGATCAAATTTCATTGACTACGAAGGAAACATACTATGGTATTTTACTTGTACCAAAAAAGTATCACCTTATATGTTTTTGAAGACAAAAGATGCTATAAAAGAATCCCAATATTCTACCAAAATAAAAAAAAAATTTTGTTGATACACTCTCTCGAAGAACTTATTTTTGGGATACAGCAGTCCCATGTGGGTCAAAAAACAGCCACAAAGTAGTACAATTATATCCTGACGAAGATAGAAACTATCTACTCACACCATACCCTACACTTATGCAACCACTAAAAAAGTTTTCACAAGAATGCATTAGAGCTATTGCCCGCAATCCAAATATCGATGTACAATAGATCGGCATATACTCTAAATCCGACTTTCAACACCACATACGTACACAACAATTTCAAGAAATACTCACAAAAATGGACACAATACAACGACAATTCATATATCAAAATTTACGCAAACTTGCAGAAACAGCAGGCTTTTCCGACATCTACGCACAAGACAACAGCGGATATTTTAAAGATATAAAAGATTACATTTACTTGAATGGTGAAAAACACAGACCACAAGATTTATCACCAATAGTTATTTTTAGTTTTGTAATTTGAAAAACGAACTTCTTGCCTTTCTAGGATGGACCTACTACATCTTAGAAAAATTGACCATATTATACGCAATGTTTAACTTTCTTGAATTTTTTTCTCTCTACTTAAAGTCATCTACAAAACATGCGCAATACACACACAAGTAAGCAAACAAGCAAGCGTAGCACGCATAATTTTTGCAGGATTTTTCGAATATTCTCTACATCATTGATAAAATGCTTTTAGACGCTCAAATAAACGAATACAATACCAAACTATCAGCAACACCGAACACATATGACGATTCACAAAACAATACAAAAACAACTCCTAGGGCACCACAACTACAAAACCTAAACCATAACCATCCCTCATCATTAGTAACACGAAATTTTAGAAATTGAGCCCTGACAGACCTCATATCTTTAAGACCTAATTACCCACAAAGCCCAATTCAACACATAATAACCCAACAACCTAATATAGAAGACACATACGAGCAAATTATAAAACAACCACATACCACTAACTTTCGTTCTCAGAACAACCATCTTTCTAGCCCACGATGAGCCGCCAAGTTGGATCACTCCATCGCTCAATTTCCTACCCAGCCAACCTTCAAAGCAACCTCCCCATCATCCAACTTTTTGCTTTCCCTCCAACTCAATCACCTCATGATAACACTTCATCCAGCATGGATTCAGACACTAATTCAAAGACAACTGTATATAACACTATCTCCCATTTTAATAACTCTGATCTCGGGAGCTCCGCTGAATTTGACAACTCCGAACCCAGCCCATCTACATTTTCCCAACCGCCGTTTCAACCTCTCCACTCCCAAATCAATTTTGAACCCCCTTCCCCTCCCTCTTCTATTTCCAATGTAACACCCACATATTCCCCCTTGACCAGTGAACCTTCCGACAACAACAGCTCTGTAAATACGCAAATATCTCACGAGCTTGATAATTTCATCACACTTCAACAATAATTACAGCACCCTCAAACACTAAGCATTCACCAACTCTCAAAATCTATAATACCATCCACCTCATTAACCCCAACTCCCTCTTCACATTATACCCCTTCGCAAAACCCAACTTCCTCATCAACTCCATCCTCCAGTACAAACCAAGCCAACCGAACCTTTAAAATAAAATTCCCCAATACTCCATTTCCCTCTAAACCAGGAACATCTACAACATTTGTTCATATCATCCACTTCACACTAACACAAAAGAATTTCTCCAAATATGTTTACCCTTTTTCCCCCAGTACATATACTTTCATTCATACCCAAATGACGAAAACCTTAATTATATAAATGAGCACATATTATACCCTACCTTTTCATGAACATCATGCTATCACTTTACCAATCCACTTTCACTACCATTATATAACACCCCCCATGACAACGAACACCTTTTAGCAACAGCACTAACCCCAAAACAATTTAGACAGATAAGATATAAACAATGTTTTTTTTTTCCTATAGTTTTCACAGACACAATCATCAATCATCTACAAAAAAAAACGAAAAAACAGAAAACTTTTTTCTAGATTCATATATTTCTATTAACCAATTCAATAAATGAAGCAGTAAAATTTTCCCGTACAAAGCAAAAAATTGATATTTAAATTCTTTCCCCCATGCAGAAAATTTTCTTACAATTGAAAATAAATTGATAGTTTTAACCCCCAAATCAAGCAGTAAAATTAATAATTTCAAAGTAGTAAATTAATAAACGTTGCCCATAAAATTAAAAGCAGTACTAACATTTTCAAAGACGCTTCTTTATAGTTTAATTATTCACCCGCCCACAATTCTATCCACGATCGCTCAGCTCGCCCACGAAGAATTGTTTAAATTAATGAATTTAAGTTTCAACTTTCACTGATAACAACTCTAACCAGTTTTAACACATTTCAAACTTTCCTTTAACCCGGTTGGAACGGAATTATTTAATAATCCTAACTAACCAACACAAGCTTACTAAACACCACAAACCACACCCTAACAGCATGACTAAGAAAAGAAAATCCACGGTACCCAACCTGGATTAACACCAGCTTAGAATTGGATAAAGTGTTCTTTTGAAGACTACTTTTGAGTCTGAACACAAAAGAACAAAACACCAAAAAGTCAAAAGACAATCCCAAAACAAACAAAATGATGTTTGGGAAAAAGACACAACCGGTACAAAAAAGGAAAAAACAGTATTAAAAAAGGGACGAAAGGTTGAACTCAAACAGGACCCTCCAAAAAAGAAAGCATGAATTTATACCCTCACTCCTGGCCTAACCCACCAGAGAGGACGTCCTGAGCATGCTCTATAGCCGGCCTCACCCACCGTGCTACATCCAAGCTTTGTGACCCACAACTCTATTTTTGACGAGAGTTACTCAATTGTGAGTAGCTCTTAAAAATAACCGAACTAAATAATAACGCTTTTGCGATAAAAACTAATACAAGATCTTGACTAATAAAACAAAATTAACAAAGATTTATATATGTAAATAATACAATGCAATATATAGATAACATACAGCACAAAGACGAGCAGCAAGGAACTTGACAACCCAATCCTATTCCAACTACGGAATGGCAAAACACACCCGACATGCTGCCTACAGTCACTACACTCAACGGATTTAAAGTACGACTTGGCGTCGCAGAAAAGGAAACCCATTGCAACCGAACAATGGCTATCTCGACGTACAAATATACGTACAGATCCAAGTCACCAGGCACTGCATCCAAAGTCAAACTACATGCCACTCCCGCACGAGATTGGAATATTGCTATCCCCTAAATCAATCAAATCAACACTCATCACAACCGACCAGAAATCATAATACGATCTCCCGAAACGATCGTGATACCAACTCTTCTTCCAAACAAGAAAAAAGAATATGCTCATAACCTCTAAAGAAAAACACCATCATCCATCCTCCACTACAAAAAAAAACACTGAAAAACTAAGCACTCTAAGCCCCGGATGGGTGGAACCAGATCTAAACTAGAATTTATTATTGGATATTTTTCTGATATTTTATCTCCATAAAATATTGAATACTAACCAATCAGACTCCATCAAACTAACAACCCACTTATTTGTAAGTGTTGAAACTAAGCTTAGAATACAGTTGTTCTCACTCTGGAACTAACTCGCATAAACCGGTGTACACTAGATCTATTGAGACTAGGAGATATAAGAGTAAGATTAAGATCGGTATTAGACTAAGAAGTTGCACGAATCTATCCGGCCGAAAATAAGATAGCGTGACGAGCAGACGGTGTAACTTATCTGAAAATACTCTATGAGTATACCCAAAAGGATATAACTCATGATTGTTTTTGATAAACTGAAATAATTGATTTCTGATTTCAAGGACTGAAAAAGGAACTTTTGAAACCAGACAATCAGTTTCGTCATTGATTTTTTCCCTATTCTAAAGCATTTTTCCGTATTTCAAGCTTCTTATCTGAAATCGAGGTCATTTTAGAAGGTTAGAAATTGAAAAGCGACGTGATTTAATCTCCTGAAAACTGAAGCGTCAATCAGAATTAGAACAATTGATTCTAGCTTTAATGGTAAGCTGATTCGTTAGAGGAAAAGGAAATCACATAAGCGAAAGATTTTACCCCCGGTCAAAGACATTTAATACCATCTTCAAATCCTGTCAAAACCTTAGCAGAATTTCGCTAATAAATAATACTAGCCTATAATGCTTGTTAAGTAAATTCCAATTCATTATTTCAATTGCTTGCAAAATTTTAATTTAATTATCGTTAACAAAAGATCATCGAATAAAATGTTTACCCAGAGATTTCGTCTTTGTAAGCCCCTTTCAAAAATACATAATATGAATGAATAAAAAAAATGACTGAAAACTTTCAAAAATATTCAACATTCAGTAGAATTTTGATGGTGGTTTCCGCGATTCACAGAGGATCGATCTAAAAAAGACTATCTAGCATGCTTGAGCAAAGTCAATTTTTCATTCTTTCACACATTCGAGTCTACAGTGCTGATTTAAACTAACCGGACAAAACGAGCTAAGCTTGAAATTTAAAACGCGTTTTGTCAAAAACGGTTGATTTTAGGTTAGCAAAATTGATATTATGTTATTTGTTTTGCGGTATTCAAATTAGCAAAATTGATAATGTGTAATTTGTTTTGCGGAATTGGACCCAAAATTTATCCCCCAAAAATGGGTCATTTTGGTTTTTCTTAGTTAATCAGAAATTACGCCAAAAATAACCTGTCGATCACTGACATAATTATATCAAAGTGAGCCCCTTACGTAGCCCGACAAACTTTATGAAGAGTATTTTCTCCAAAAAAATGCAAATTGTTTAAAAATTGTTTGTAAAAAAAAAAGATTACATTTTATATAATAAAAACGACCTTTTTTGTCTATCAAACAAAAATAAATTAACTTTTAAAATGTTTTGGAGAATATACTCTTCTTAAAGTTTGTCGGGCAACGTAAGGGGCTCACTTTGATATAATTATGTCAGTGATCGACAGGTTATTTTTGGCGCAATTTCTGATTAACTAAGAAAAACCAAAATGACCCATTTTTGGGGTAAAATTTTGGGCCCGAATTCCGCAAAACAAATTACACCATATCAATTTGGCTAAAGTTTTAAGCAAGTTTTGTATTCATAAGTTTCACCTAAGCTCAACCCAATTTGAGAAAAACGGGTTTGAGTTTTCAAGTTTAACGCGTTTTATCCGGTTAATTTAAATCAGCACTGTACAGTGCTGATTTAAATTATCCGGACAAAACGAACAAAACTTGAATTTTCAAACGCGTTTTTCTCAAATTGGGTTAGGATTAGACAAAAAGTGAAGAGAACAAAAGTTGCTTAGAATTTTACCAGAATTAATATGATGCCATTTTTTCTCCGAAATTCTCAACCAAAATCTTACCCCAAAATTGGGTCATTTTGGCTTTTTTCAATTAATCAAAAATTACGCTGAAACTACTTTGTTAATTGATGAAAATAACATATCATTAGAAGCCTCTTACGCAGCCCAACAAAGTTTAAGAAAGGATAAATCTCCAAAAACCAGTATAAGAGAAAAAATTTTCACTTGATAATCAATAAATGTGATTTTTACTATATAAAACCCAGAATCTTTGCTTAAAAACAAATTTTACACAATTTGCGCACATTTTTGGAGAATTAAACCTTCTTAAGCTTTGCTGGGCTGCAAAAGAGGCTTCTAATGATGTAATATTCTTATCAATTAACAAAGTAGTTTCAGCGTAATTCTTGATTAATTGAAAAAAGCCAAAATGACCCATTTTTGGGGTAAAATTTTGGTTGGGAAATGGCATCATATTAATTCTGGTGAAATTCTAAGCAACTTTTGTTTTCTTCACTTTTTGTCTAATCTTAACCTAATTTGAGAAAAACGCGTTTGAAAATTCAAGTTTTGTTCGTTTAGTCCGGATAATTTAAATCAGCACTGTAGTTGTTTTGTTGAGTGAAGCTCTTTCTTGCGACTCAAGGTCGTTTTTTTGCGTCGTGAACTATCACGTGGTTCCACTATTGCAGCCGAAATCGGTCATGTTTTGTTAGGCACCACGAAGCTATAGTTCAAGGGCGAGCTTTTTTCTACCAACTGATTGCCATGGCAGATTATTGAATACGCGATCTGACGGCCTTGTTAATTGCCTCCCTTTGAATCAGTTTGAACAGCGCACCTAAAAAAACGGTTGAATGGGTTTAGTCTCGTTACAACTGAAATGACCCTCATGAAAATTTAAACCCCTCATTTTGGATTCTTTTAACCTTGAAGAGAAAAATATTTGTCTCATAAATGGGCTCTTTTCCATTTTTCAGATTTTCCTTTCAGGTTTCCATGTTTCATACTTTTCTACGGGTGATTATGACTGGATGCGTGATCTTACGATATAGGTATGTAAGCAAATATGCTCACAGTAGTCGTCGCCTTATAACAGCAACAAAGTAGTTTTTCAACTGAAATTGAAGGTTGGGGAGGGGGATGAACTAGAGCCCATAAAGTTCCTTTCACTTTTTCTGTCCTTTCACTTTGTCAAGGAAATCTGTAATAAGAAATGATTCGCCCTTTGGGCATATTTTCTTTCATTTTTGCCTAACTTCACCTGTGTGGCATATCGTATTTCAATTTATTCCATCAGCGTCAGAAACATTTTCTATTCATGTAATGGTCGCATTCAAAGTGGCGCTTTTTTCTAATCGGCCATGAACAAATGACATCTAAAAATCCATATTGTTTTCTCTATTCAATTATTCGCTACTCATCCTCTAAATCAGAGTGGAATTTTGAAACTAATCTCTTGGGATTATTTTTAATTACGCAGAAATTTGCAGCCGAGATGTAACTCAATTATTGTTAATGAAATTTTACTTTCATCAAGCCGACTCATTTTTTCGACAATTTTCCAAATCCGCTTTTTTGTAGTTGGAAGCACAAATTACTGGTTAATCGGTCTGCTTCTTTTTCATCTTTTAATGGTTTTACTAAATTTTATACTAAATTACTAGCTGTCAATTTTTGAGCTACCGTCCAAAACCAGTGCAGATATTGATCTTGCCAACATTTTTGGCTGATTTTTTAGCTTTCAGCTTTCTCAAAAAAGATGTTTTCTTGAATTTTGTTATCATCAATGAATTTAGCAGGATAATCGTAAAAAAACAGTTTTTTCTCTGACACTGTATTCAGTGGCGGATCTAGGATTTTTTTGAGTTTGGTCGACCTTATTGTTCCGACTTTCGATACGAAAATAACGGGATATTTGTGCTCGGGGTGGATTTTTTTTTCTTCAGACAAATTTCGACTTTTTAACTAGCCATTTTTGACGAAATTTTTTGATATCATTCAAAAGGTATTGTTGTCTTGAGCTCAAATTTGAAAAGATATTTTGCCTGTGATCATATTTCAAAAGTTTTGGGGGTTTAAAGATTGCCATTTTGGCCAATTTGGGACAATTAACGCGCTGTACATTTCGCGCTATTAACGCGTAAGCGGAAATTTATTCGTTCCAAATTGGTTGAAGGAAGCTTATTTCCCGTAATTGATTTGTTACTAGGAGCGAAGTCTATCACTTTAAACTTAAATGGCGTGTGGGGGGGGGTGAGTCTCATTAAAAAATTTCAATTTTTAGAAAAAGAAGTTCAATTTGTTTCATTAGATTTAGTTTTTTAATGTTATTACTGCTCAAGAAACCTTAAAAGGATGTCGGATCATTCAGGGCTTCGCCCTGATACGAGAAGTCTTGTTTCAATTTTGGTCCCAAGTTACTATAAAGACCCTATTTTGGCCAAACTTACTGTGCCGCAAGTCAAATTGTTGTGAAAAAAAACAGGCCCAAAAACAATTTTTTGCGCCCTTCGTTTTCAAAATTACTATATAAATATTGGCGCCAAAAGCTCCTTTAGAAACACTCTAGGGCTCGTCAGCTAAAAGTGGAATAAGAATCACAGTACCTAAGGGAAAAACCTTCGGTTGGCTATGGGATCGAGTCCCTGAGGAGAAGCGTCCGACCAACCCCTCCCCTCGTCCTCGCCCCTAAATCTCCTACTGACTGCGAAACTGATGTCGTGTTTCAAAAAATTACATTACGCCAAATAAAAAACCCCTCATTCAAGTTTAGGCGTAAGTAATTGATTATAAAGTATTTTTATGATGATTTTTTTTGTCAATTATAATTGATTATAATTACCAAAAATTAGGTTTTTGAAGGATTTATAATTGATTATAATCGTGATATTTTCCAAGAAATTATAATCTTTTTTAATCGATCATAATTGATTATAGCTCTTAGAAAACCCCCTTAAAATCAATTATAATTGATTAGAATCGATTATAATCTCTTATTTTGACAAAACTATATTTGATTTATATCTAATGGGTTATTATTTTTGTGTCAATAAGAAATTCTAAGAGAGAGAGAGAGAGAGAGAGAGAGAGAGAGACAAATCATCCGAATCAATCATGAATCATCCGAAAACAAATCATTTGGTGATGTTTTGATGGCTAAAAAAGCTTAACACATTTAACACAAAACAACTCTAATGGGGTCAAAATGAAAAAAAAACTTATAAATTTGAATTGATATGATAACTTTAAAAACATTTTCCTCATTTTCACGGGAACCATTGTCTACAAAAAGAATAAAATATACGCAACTTAGATGCAACTTCGAAGACAAAATGGACAAACAAAAGGGATTACTATCAATTATAATCGATTATAATGGATTCTTGTGCAAACTAATGAAATAGAAATTTGAATCAAAATAATAGATTATAATCAATTATAATTGATTATAATTGTATCGAGAAAAAAAACGAATAAATGATCGATTATAATCGATTAAAACTCTTTTCCATTTTTCAGATTTTCCTTTCAGGTTTCCATGTTTCATACTTTTCTACGGGTGATTATGACTGGATGCGTGATCTTACGATATAGGTATGTAAGCAAATATGCTCACAGTAGTCGTCGCCTTATAACAGCAACAAAGTAGTTTTTCAACTGAAATTGAAAGTTGGGGAGGGGGATGAACTAGAGCCCATAAAGTTCCTTTCACTTTTTCTGTCCTTTCACTTTGTCAAGGAAATCTGTAATAAGAAATGATTCGCCCTTTGGGCATATTTTCTTTCATTTTTGCCTAACTTCACCTGTGTGGCATATCGTATTTCAATTTATTCCATCAGCGTCAGAAACATTTTCTATTCATGTAATGGTCGCATTCAAAGTGGCGCTTTTTTCTAATCGGCCATGAACAAATGACATCTAAAAATCCATATTGTTTTCTCTATTCAATTATTCGCTACTCATCCTCTAAATCAGAGTGGAATTTTGAAACTAATCTCTTGGGATTATTTTTAATTACGCAGAAATTTGCAGCCGAGATGTAACTCAATTATTGTTAATGAAATTTTACTTTCATCAAGCCGACTCATTTTTTCGACAATTTTCCAAATCCGCTTTTTTGTAGTTGGAAGCACAAATTACTGGTTAATCGGTCTGCTTCTTTTTCATCTTTTAATGGTTTTACTAAATTTTATACTAAATTACTAGCTGTCAATTTTTGAGCTACCGTCCAAAACCAGTGCAGATATTGATCTTGCCAACATTTTTGGCTGATTTTTTAGCTTTCAGCTTTCTCAAAAAAGATGTTTTCTTGAATTTTGTTATCATCAATGAATTTAGCAGGATAATCGTAAAAAAACAGTTTTTTCTCTGACACTGTATTCAGTGGCGGATCTAGGATTTTTTTGAGTTTGGTCGACCTTATTGTTCCGACTTTCGATACGAAAATAACGGGATATTTGTGCTCGGGGTGGATTTTTTTTTCTTCAGACAAATTTCGACTTTTTAACTAGCCATTTTTGACGAAATTTTTTGATATCATTCAAAAGGTATTGTTGTCTTGAGCTCAAATTTGAAAAGATATTTTGCCTGTGATCATATTTCAAAAGTTTTGGGGGTTTAAAGATTGCCATTTTGGCCAATTTGGGACAATTAACGCGCTGTACATTTCGCGCTATTAACGCGTAAGCGGAAATTTATTCGTTCCAAATTGGTTGAAGGAAGCTTATTTCCCGTAATTGATTTGTTACTAGGAGCGAAGTCTATCACTTTAAACTTAAATGGCGTGTGGGGGGGGGTGAGTCTCATTAAAAAATTTCAATTTTTAGAAAAAGAAGTTCAATTTGTTTCATTAGATTTAGTTTTTTAATGTTATTACTGCTCAAGAAACCTTAAAAGGATGTCGGATCATTCAGGGCTTCGCCCTGATACGAGAAGTCTTGTTTCAATTTTGGTCCCAAGTTACTATAAAGACCCTATTTTGGCCAAACTTACTGTGCCGCAAGTCAAATTGTTGTGAAAAAAAACAGGCCCAAAAACAATTTTTTGCGCCCTTCGTTTTCAAAATTACTATATAAATATTGGCGCCAAAAGCTCCTTTAGAAACACTCTAGGGCTCGTCAGCTAAAAGTGGAATAAGAATCACAGTACCTAAGGGAAAAACCTTCGGTTGGCTATGGGATCGAGTCCCTGAGGAGAAGCGTCCGACCAACCCCTCCCCTCGTCCTCGCCCCTAAATCTCCTACTGACTGCGAAACTGATGTCGTGTTTCAAAAAATTACATTACGCCAAATAAAAAACCCCTCATTCAAGTTTAGGCGTAAGTAATTGATTATAAAGTATTTTTATGATGATTTTTTTTGTCAATTATAATTGATTATAATTACCAAAAATTAGGTTTTTGAAGGATTTATAATTGATTATAATCGTGATATTTTCCAAGAAATTATAATCTTTTTTAATCGATCATAATTGATTATAGCTCTTAGAAAACCCCCTTAAAATCAATTATAATTGATTAGAATCGATTATAATCTCTTATTTTGACAAAACTATATTTGATTTATATCTAATGGGTTATTATTTTTGTGTCAATAAGAAATTCTAAGAGAGAGAGAGAGAGAGAGAGAGAGAGAGACAAATCATCCGAATCAATCATGAATCATCCGAAAACAAATCATTTGGTGATGTTTTGATGGCTAAAAAAGCTTAACACATTTAACACAAAACAACTCTAATGGGGTCAAAATGAAAAAAAAACTTATAAATTTGAATTGATATGATAACTTTAAAAACATTTTCCTCATTTTCACGGGAACCATTGTCTACAAAAAGAATAAAATATACGCAACTTAGATGCAACTTCGAAGACAAAATGGACAAACAAAAGGGATTACTATCAATTATAATCGATTATAATGGATTCTTGTGCAAACTAATGAAATAGAAATTTGAATCAAAATAATAGATTATAATCAATTATAATTGATTATAATTGTATCGAAAAAAAAACGAATAAATGATCGATTATAATCGATTAAAACAAATTATAGTTTGATTTTAAAAAGAGAGATTCTAGTCGATTATTAATTGACTAATATCGATTTTTTCTCAAATTCAGTAAGACTGGTACTAAAATCGTAATATATTGTTAACGCTTGGAACTGGATGCGGGACGCACTTCATCAAGCAGAAAACAATATCCGAAACTGTTTTGTGCAAAAAATTAGAACATGAGTCAATCTGGTGTTTCTATGTTTTTTAGTGGAAATCCAAATCAGACTGAGGCTCCATCGATAATAATTGATTTTAATCAATTTTCTTGTTCATAAATGTTGCCATTATAATCGATTAGTTTACACTTTGCGACCACAATTCATTGAAATTCCCCTAAAAAAATTATAAGAGACTATAATCATTTAAAGAGTTATTTCAAGTTGTTTTGGCACGTTTACAGCATTTCTGCATTTCTGTCAACATCCTCAATTTCTAGACCTACTCCATTCACTTATTTTTTTTTAAATGATACCCCTCGCCTTCTAACGTCCCTCATCCCATTTTAGCACCCAATGTGAACACCCCTCAATTTTACCCTGTCCCCTCAGGCGTATAATTTTGTACCCTCCCCACACCTATGCTTCCCCTCTCAAAATCCCAAAAAACACCACTGCAAACTTGGGCGGGGGATGCAGTATTATGTGATCGAGGAGCGGGGGGGGGGGGGGGGGTAAAATGGGGGAGGTTGTAAGGGAAGTGATAGCTGAAGTGAGTGTGGGGTAAGTGCGGCGGGGGACCCAAACAAAACAATGGAAAAATTGCGGAAGATACCGATTAAAAAACAAAACAGCGTTTTTAGCCAGCAAATTGAAAATTTCATTTTTCACGATTGCGACGCAAATAATTGGAAAATATACGGAAAAGTTTTGGAAAATCCAGGGTCTTGCTAAAATACACTATAATCTGTTATAGTCTGTTGTTTTCAATTTAATCAATAATGATCATCAATATATATAATGAAAGTGATTTTTTGTTCAGTTGATTTATTGTCATTTTTTATCGATTTTAATCGGATACTTTAGTATTGTGTTCAGAAAGACCGTAAAAACCTATTTAAACTAAACAGCTTAGTATCCTTGAAAACTCATTGCAGGAAGACAAAAAAACAAATCCAGTCTAATGATTCTAAGATGGTTGCCATTGTTTCAACTCGCATTGATATGCTATTTTTAAAGCCTTTTATCTGCTTTCTAAAGATACAAAGTTGCTTTTTAAGTTATATAGTTGCTTAAGATACGGAAAAATCTGTGGTTCAGTTTCAAGTTCGCATCAAATTTGTTGATATATTAATCGAGCCGTTGGAAGCTAAATCTTATCGTCTTTAGCAGACTGAGATAATTCAATTTCACATACACGATCAATTTTTGGTTCTTGTTGTCGCAATCGGTGTCAATCGGTTTAAATCCAGACACAGCTCATCCGTATTTTACTTTCTTTTAATCTAAATTTAATTGTCTCAAGATCTCATCTTACGTTGCTATAGAAAATTAACACTTTGTTGATTCGAGAATAACAAACAAGAGTTATTACACGTTTACATGGCTTGAATCACTAAGTAGGAGATTATCAAGCCTTGCGACCGGTGTCTATTTCCCCTGAACAGAGCAATAAGTTTTAGTACACCAAACGATATTTTAAGAAAAACAAGCAAAAAAACAACGTTTAAACCTTGTAAAACGAAAAAATATATTAAGCAATTACTGGCTCACACAAGACATTGTATTGCCTGTACTAAAACAAAAAAGCAAAAACTAGAAAATCATGAAAAATTGAATGACAAGAAAGACAAAAAATTATCAAAATTAATAATTGCAATAAACAACTCTTTTACTCTGTGTTGCAGACGTTTCAACGACTTTTTTCTAAGTAACTTCTGATTTCATAACCCTAGTTATGTTTTCTACACAAAGTTGTATTGTTTATTCGGCTTTTGTATTTGCTTACTTCAAGTCATCATAACGCAGTTTATAGCTACTGTATTGAAAAGGATCCGCAGCATCAATCGAAGGGCACAAAATCAGCAAGCGGCTGTGCTCCTCCCTCTGACAGAGTGCTGAGTCAATCCAATCTCAGGTACTTAGTCTACAGACCTTTGAAGGAAAGCTAGACTCCCGATTTGACGGATCTCGGGTCTAAAGATTTTGAGCTAGAGAGCTTCCAGTCTGTCTTCCCCGTACATGCACCTGACAACCACGCATGCTTTTTAAAGCAATGATTTTGAAAGCTATTCAGCACCTTGTAAGTGCTTGGACACTTCGGACCCTGGTAAAAGCTTGGGTCAATTTACTATTAATTCTTCAGCTGGTGACTTTTGTTTTATCGACTTTGACGTTTGGAGTTTCGTTCTACTGTTACTGATTGCCCTTTGCCATTCAAATGCACTGAGGGTGGGCTGTTTTTATACGAGCTTTTGGCCGTCTGTCTTGTACTGCATTTTGCATCTCTTTGCTGGGAACTTGAGATCCTTCGGTTCATCTGCGCTAAATGATGCCATGTCGAGTGCATCTGACTCTGACTCGTCTAGAGCGTCATGATCATTTCTCAGATGCCTCTGGATCTCCTTTCTTTTAGCATTTTTTCATTGTAGTTTCGAAATTCACAATCAACTAAAAGAGGGCGTGAGGCGACTTTTATTTAAACTCACTGATCTGCTTCCTGATTATATTTTGGTGGTTTTGGGTCTTGTAGCTTTTTTTTTCTTATCAAGCACCCCTAGCCTTTCGCGATCCAGATCCAATCTCCTTAGCCAATCTTTGCTTTACTTCATGCCTTTTTACTATTGCTGTTCTAGCTGCTCAGAAATAAAGTGCAATTGCTTCGCGAATGTTTCATTCCGCCTTTAACGAGCTGCCCAGGTACAAAAAGGAATTTACTAACTTGATTATTTAGTTGTTATTGTAGAAATCATTTGAACCCTTGCAGTTCACTACAACCATTTCAGTTTTGCTAATGATACCTTCATCCCCCATTTTGTAATTCCTGATCCAGATTATCAGGTTTTCTTTCTACTCTAGAGTAAGTCTCTAAGACGTCGGCGCACGCAAGAAGACCAATCTCTGAAATTTTTTATTTTGCACATTTTTCAAAAATATGATTGAAGAGAGTGGTCCGATTACGCATGTCTAATACACTTTCAGCCTGCTCAAGCCGCTGCCAATTGATGCGAATCAGAGGGTTGCCACTTTTTTGACTTCTTTGAACTGTGATTTGTCCACCGAATCACAGGCCTTCAAAAGATCTCTTAAGATTAGTATGAACTTTTCTTTCGCTTCGCGTGCTTGTTGGAATTTTCCTCGAAGATTCCAAATTGCTTGCAATGTGTTTCTGTCGTTTTTGAACCCGATTTGTAGATTGCCTAGCGTTAGATCCGGGGTCCTCTGGCCTCGATTTTTCATTATTTTACATAGTACTTTCACTTCAACATCAAATAGAAAACTTGATCTTTTTTGCCATTATTGAATAGGCTGATTACTTTGGCTTTGAAGTTATCCTGGCTCGGTCGAACCTGGTTAAGTGGTAAGTTCTAAGAGTCCCCTTTAACACTTTAAATGTTTCCCTCTCAGAGTTCTCTGAGGACGAATCTTCAAAAAGGTGGAGGTCTGATTTTAGTGCCCTTTCCTTGCTTTCAATGAGTGTCACGAGATTTTTTATAGCTTTGGTGTCCTCAGTGCGAAAAATTCTGTTCCTCTTATAGGTCTATGCCTTTTCCGCCATTGACAGGTCAGCTGTTCAAGACTCTGATTTGACTTGAAAACTCTGCTCTAGTGACTGCTCCTTAGTAAGTCGTCGCAGAAGCTGAGTTAGATATTTAGGCTTTGCGTTTAATGAAAGCTCCTCTTTCAACCGATTGCGGAAGTATTAATTATCAAACTTAAAATATAAGTGCTCAGAACAACTCTCTTATTCAGTGTTTCAGAAATTTCAACATAACTTCTGAAATGACTACCCGCATTTTGTTTTCGCCACTAAGTGATTTTGGTGATACAGTTTTGTTAATTGCTAACCTCAACTCATCATTACGAGAGTTAATCGATCCCACTTCGAAGCATTTTGATCGTTGTTGCGGGTTTATCTTTCACTGTTACGGCTGATTTTATCCGATTTGGCCTCGAGACAGTCACATTCCTTTCTGTAAACAAAGGTAGGACTGACCTCTTGTGCATCCCGCAATTTGTGTACAAAAGTTTTAATGAATCCTCCTTGTAAATTGGAAAACTGTAGAATGTTATTTTTAGCTATAATATCAAAAAACCGCCCGCAGCCCCGATCGAAGTGCATATAAAAAGCAAGCGACGGCAATTTAAATCACGCTTCTAGAGATAATAGTTGTACTCACAAGCAGTTTGACTGGTTTGGGAATTTGTACTCGAGATAGAACTATATACTGCTTTGAAAGAAATAATAACTAGACTGCTCTTGTCAGAGCGACACCCTGAATGTTCCTAATACCTTTTTACGACATCCGTGTGGACAAAAAACTAACTGGTTTCATACAAGTTCACACTTGGCGAGCAAGCTTTTTGCAGTCTAAAAAAAGATTCGTGAAGTCTACTGATAAAAAACACTTGCGGTAAAGTCGTCAGACATTTTGTAGACGCGTGAAAAACTTGCTCCCCAGGTGTGACAGTATCCTAGCTATGAGAAAAATTATCAGCTTTCTGAGTTTGGTTTTAAGCTTTTGTGTTTAATACTAAAGGAAATACTCAAAGTTTTCTTCAAACAGGAAAACCAGCTGGTTAAGCTACAAGAAACCTAGTGTTCAACTGCATTTGACACTTCGCCATGTAAATCAATGTCTTAATGTCACTCATTATTATATGAAAAAATATTAAACTTTTCCTGCACGACTGAAAAGAACCGTTTTTGAAAATTTGAGAGCGTGTAAATCGTGCCCTGTTGTTTGACAGACTTTAAGTTTACTGCACACTACAAATACATTCCAACTTCTTTGATTTGTGTGAAAAAACTATGCATGGAAAATTTTTTCAAAATATTTACATGTGCCTAGAAATAATTTTGCGACCACAAAAATATTATTCCCCAGTTTTGGAAGTTTTTTTTTCGAAAAAAGGCTACTCATAAATTTCCTAGTACGAAATAATTCGACTAGTATTTTTTGCAAACAAAAAAATCATAAATTAGGTTTTTAGTCTTTAAGTTTAGTCCTAAAACAAGTTTGTCAACAATGTGTACAATCTTTGGAAGACCTGATACCTAACTTCAAAACTTTTTGATGTTGTAGAGGAAAATGGCATTTTTGAAAAAAATAGTTATACACTTTTCTTAGTTTGAAATAGTAACACTAGAACTTCTCACGAATAAGTATGACTAACCATTTTTGTGTGTGGAGCTTAAGCCGGATTTAAAGTAGCGTATATTTTAAATTAAACTGATAATACTTTAGATTAACAAAAAACAAATTGAAAATATATGTTTATATCTTTTTTTTTTAAATCATCACCCCACAAGCAAATAATTAGTACAAAATGATATCTTTACGCAATCATTGGAACGTATAGCCCAACTCAAGTCAATTTGTTACAATTTCTCAGTCGGACTATTTTTAAATAATCAGTGCAAAAAATGAATTTTTTGTCTACCCTTTAGATGGTATCGAATAGTTTTTGACAAATGAAATAATGAACAACTATGATTTTTATGTTCTTCATATCAAATTTTAAATGTCAAGTTTCGAGTCGTCTATGAACTTAACAGAGTCGCGTTTTTTTAGCCCCGAATCAGAAAAAAAAATTCGCTAGACTTCTGTCAGCTTGATATAGCAGTATGCGCATCTGGCAGGAATTGGTCCACCGAGTGTGGAATTTTTCTTCTGATTTTGGTCCGAAAACCAGTCCAAGCACGTGTACATAGTATTTGCTTTTTTTCGTTTTCTGTGGTGGTCTTTAAAAACAGCTATTTTACGGGCGGTGAAAAAAGTGGTTCAAAAGCTATAGCATTTTGTTAAAATTGATGTGATACTTGACGTATAAAGCTGCAAAAATGCGAAACATGTGTCAATTTTTTCGAATAACAGTTTACCCATTTTATGAGAAACTTTTCTTAGACTTATTCGAACCAGCTCACAATTGTTTCACATTTGTTGTTGTTCCGGTTGTTGTATTGTTGTTGTTGTTGTTGTTGTTGTTGTTGTTGTTGTTGTTGTTGTTGTTGTTGTTGTTGTTGTTGTTGTTGTTGTTGTTCTTGCTGCTGCTGCTGCTGCTGCTGTTGTTGTTGTTGTTGTTGTTGTTGTTGTTGTTGGTGTTGTTGTTGTTCTTGTTGTTGTTGTTGTTGTTGTTGTTGTTGTTGTTGTTGTTGTTGTTGTTGTTGTTGTTGTTGTTGTTGTTGTTGTTGTTGTTGTTCTTGTTGTTGTTGTTGTTGTTGTTGTTGTTGTTGTTGTTGTTGTTGTTGTTGTTGTTTGTTGTTGTTGTTGTTGTTGTTGTTGTTGTTGTTGTTGTTGTTGTTGTTGTTGTTGTTGTTTTTGCTGTAGTTTTAGTTTTAGTTGTAACCAAAACCAAAAAAATCAACAAGACCCACAACTGGCCCACAATTGAACAACTGAAATTTATATCTTGTCTCTTTTCTATCATAAAATTCCCTCTTTCCCACTTTGGAGTTTCATGGATAACAACCGATTATTTTGATTGTTCGTTGTCAGTCTCTATGGTACTCAAAAATGTAAATCGATCAAAAAAAGAGCATGCCAAATCATTAAAATCAACTTTAAGCAATTATAATGGATTATCATCTTTTTTTCGTAAAAGTTAAAGCACAGTGTAGTATTTTTGACATTTAACACCTGCTTTTGGCTTAAAACACTTTACGTCAAATACAACAAGATTCTCATAAATTTTTTTGCTTTTTGTTTTTAGCTGATCTTTTGATCTGTATTAAGTCTCTCTAATACAATTTAAGTCTCTTGTTGTCTTTTCAGAATATGGCACCCCCTCCATAGCTTAAACCTCCTCGTGTTTATCCCCCGTTCCGCTTACCCCTCCCGTTTTTATTCCTCCTTTTACACCCCCTTCTCCCAGCCCACCCCCCTCTCACCTTACACATGTTCCTTTAAACCTCTCCCATGCAATATTTTTCCAAAAACAATCTTGATAAGATCAAAACAACTATTTGTTACTCGCTTCAATTAAGCATTATTTGGCAAGAAAAATTGAATTATAAGTGCGCTGTTTTTTCTTAAAATTGGGATTCGCGTATCTGTTTTCACCATTTGGATTCTTCTGACAGGAACTTGGTTTTCAATTACTGAGAGGAACTTGGGAGGAACTCAGTTAAACGGTGCATTAAAAGGAAATTAGAACTCACTTTAGATCTTGTGAGAATAAGGGTTATTCAATTAATCTAGTTGATATCAAAAGCAGCAGAAAAAAGTGCTAAAAATGTGACGTTGGTTCCTAATATAGGCCGCTAAAAATTTCTCTGTGAAGTTTTTAGCTTCCTTTTGAAAGTTAATGTTTTTGAATATTTTTGTCTGCAACTCTGAGTGAGTGGATTAAAATGAAAAATAAAAACTGCAGCTCATGGACTTCAAGCGGAAATTATGTACTAATTGATCAGTTTCCGATATTTTTTTCTGCTATCGCCTGATTTTAATTTCGGGGCGAGTCAAAAATTAAAATGTTTGTATGAATCTTTTGAATTCGTAGAAACTTGGAAACGCAAAAAAAATTTTTGATTATAAATTTTTTTAATGATAAAAATCAATTGAAAAATTTGATGAAATAAGCATATAAGCATATAAGAAATAATTGGCTACAATCAATTATCTTAAATGAACGCAACACCTTTCGAATTGCAATAGCTTCTAGCGTGAAAACATTGCTTCTTTTAAAACTCAGTGTAACTGTTCCGGCTTTCGTAACAAAAATAACGGAGTACTTGTGCTCAGGGTGGTTTCTTTTCTTCAGACCAATTTGGACTTTTTAACTTGCCATTTTTGATAGAATTGTTCATAAGGTTATGGGGGTTTAGAGATTGCCATTTTGGCCAATCTGGGATAATTAAAGAGAGATATAAATCGCGCTAGTCCCTCAAAGGAATCGTTCAAAATTGGTTGAAACAGGCTACTTGTCAGGGGCGGATCTAGGATTTTCTTGAGGGGGGTGGGGGGATTTTCATTTTTTTAAAAAAAAATTTTGTCGATATTTTTTTATGTCGACCATATTGATTTTCCGAGCTCTCCCAACGCATTAATTATACCATGTTTCGGCCAGATTTTCTGCAAAAAACAGGCCATAAAAAACATGTATAGGCATTTTTGGAAATTTTTGACGAAAAAATTGCCTTTTTTCGGCGCGAGCTCCCCCCTCAAAAATTAAGATTTATTGGTGCTAAAGGCGACTTTAGAAAAATTTTAGGGTCTGTCACCAAAAAAAGATATCTCAAAATAGTACAAGGGGGGACCCTTTGGGTCGGCAGGGGTGTCCCCCCCTCCCCCCTTATAAATCCGCTACTGCTGCTTATCATAACTTCGTTACTAGGATCAAATTTTATCACTTTGTACATTATATGGCGTATGAGGGGATGAGTCCACTAATTTGGCTCCATTTGACGAGTTTTTGGGTGCAGTTGATATTGGTAACCAAAACTTCGTCAAATCGTAAAAAATGTAAATTAGGAATTTTATGGCCATTTTTTGCATTTTCCGAAGTAATGTCTGATTAGAATCTGCGAGATAACTCAAGCGTTTGATCGAGCGTACCTCGTGCACCGAAATTTTATGGATAAAAATCAATTACAATTGAATTTTGTTGAATAAAATATTGTGTTTATAATTGGTTTTTATGGCAAAGTTAGAAATTGTAATGGATTTTTAATCCCTTATAATCGAATTTTTCTTAAAGCAAAAATCCATTGTAATCCATTATAATATATTAAAATCCATGTTTGTGTTCAATAAAATCGATTGTTTTTTCAAAGATTTTCACTCTACTTTTTGCAGCTTTCAGGAAAACTCGAGCGCGACCGAACACCTTCATCACCATTGTTACAGTTCACTAACCCTATTTCACACCCCCCCCCCCCCGCTACGCAGACCCCCCACTGGATCTCGTTAACAATTTCTCCTCTTCGGGTACCTAGTAACGAATCTCCTCTGTGAAAAAATAAATCAATATAAGAATTTTGTGACCCTCCAAAATTTGCTGATGCTTAATTGATGATTTTTTTCTTTGCGGTTACGCCCCTGCTCCCCAACTACAACCTCAATGCTGCGCCTCCCCCACTCTGCCCCCACGTCGCCCACTATGCCCGTCCCCCCTTTTATACATATCCCTCCTGTATTTACCCCAACCCCCACTAAACACTTTCACCAAACACGCCCACCTCCACCCCCAGGATCACCAAAACACACAACCCACAGCCAACCTGAAGAGTTATTTTTAAGGTAAGAATTAAATGTGAGGTTTGCAGAAAAACTGAAAATCAAGAATAACAAAAAATTGTAGGTAATCTATTATAAAACGCGATTGAAATTAGGAAATAGTTCAAAGTTAACGAGACCACTAAATAACTAACTTAAATTTAAACAACTTGTTTTGAGCAAATGAAAATAGCTCACAAAACGATGAAAAAAAAACGAATTTAATATTGCATTTATTTCTTTACGGTTACGCCCCCGCTCCTCCGGCTATAACCTCAATGCTACGCCTCTGCGCCTCCCGCTATTATAATTTAAAATGTTTCAATTGATAATTTTCTTTGAAAAACAAACAATTTCACTTATTATTATATTTGATTAAAAACACGTTTTATTCCTTATAAACGAACGACTATTCATCCCTAAAAATTCAGCGCGGGCTTCATATGAAAATCAATGAAATGTTACCCGCACCGAGCGCCCATGGATCATAATCGATTTTATTGTCATAATATGGTCAGCATCTATAAAATGACAAAATAATCGATTATAATCCATTAAAAATGGTTTATAATCCTAAATTTTTTATCCCAATAAAATCCATTATAATTGATTATAATCGATTATAATGGATTTTTTCGAGGGGTTATTCATGAAATTCACAATTTTGTTCAAAATTATCTCATTTCCTGTTTAGTGTAGTTGCTACGTGTTATGTTTCATAAGACGTTACATTTAAGGAAAAATTTTATATATTTTTTGTCTCAACTTTTTCTAATTCATCGCAGTTTAACACTTAATTTCCCCCCCCACCCAGATTTATTTAACCCCCCCCCCCCCGTTTACTTCCCCATCTCCCCAGTTTATACCTCCCAGTTTACACCCCTCCCCCCAGTTTACCCTGCCCCTTAGTTGGGGTGGGGGGGGGGGACGAAGTTGAGACATGGCATTTAGAAAAGGACAGGGCATAAATTCTGCAAACTTCTCGCAAAATAATCGAATTTAGTTCTAAAAATGAAATGGATTATAATCAATTATAATGGATTATAATGGATTTTCATTTCAAAATAATCGATTATAATGGATTATCTTGGCAAAAATAATCGATTTCAGTTACAAAAATAATCGATTATAATGGCAATATAATCAATTTCGTGGTCTGAATTTTACATCCGTAATGGATTATAATCGATTATTTTGTCTCGGGAATCCATTTTAATTGATTAGAATCCATGGGCGCACGGTGCGGGTATAAATTGGGGAAAAAAACTATGGCGTAGAATGAGTGTTTCTACAACCTAAAAACAGGTTCATAAGAAGTTCAACTTAGATATATACTACAAATTTTAAATTGTCAGTGCGTTTTCAATTTAGAAATGGGTTAAAAATTAGTTTGAGAAAATCTGGTCTGGTTTTTCCTGATTCAGACTAATTTTCAGACTGCAAATGTAAGTCCTGAATTTTGAATCTATCAATTTGGCATTTTTTGTTGATACATTTGATTTTTGAAGATTATTGTTTATTCTTTCTCGAGCTAAAGTTTGTATGGAATTTTTTTGTAATTTTAATGGATTTTTTTGTAATTTCCACTGCAGAGAAAAAATTTTTTGTAAAAAATTTAGTTTGAATTTTTGGTTCATTTTTACTGAAAAAGAAACTTAAGCCTGATGATTTCGTATCACTTTTTATTGCGTTTGAATCTTTGTTAATCCCACGTTGAAGTTACCCAACATATTTTGGTTTTTATAAATAAGAAAAAAGGAAAAGTGGAACTAAATAGTTAGGTCAATTTTCGAATGTTTTTCAATTTCGATGTTTAAAAGACATTTTTTGAAAAAAGAATTCCCTAATTTAGGTTTTTTTTGTATTTTATTGGTACCTTTAAAAAAAATAAAGTTTGCCTTTTCATAAATAGACACTCCACGAATAAAATTTTTTCCTTCAATAAAGATTTTAAATATTTTTTTGAATAGGCATAACACTAAAATTGAAATTCGGGACACTGCCATTGACCCTGAAACTTGACCTAATTGAGATTTGTTTCTGAGGACAAAATACCGAAATAAAAATCTCAATGAGCTGAAAAGTGATCCAACAGTATAAATCTTTGGCAATAGCATAAAAGAAATTTTAGGAGAAGTAGGGCCTATTAGCCCAATCATAGCTTTTGGGCAAAAATGGTTTCCAAAACCTATTGTTTCGACTAATTGAAAAATATGGAAGAATTTTGTATTCGAAGGTTATTTTGTTTGTTTTTCACGCAAAATCAGGCACAACAAATAATCATCGGAATGGGTTGATGAATATTTCATTTTAAAGCTTTTTTTTCGCAAAGAATAAAGCTTACATTGTTTTGAGAAAGCAGAACCAGTGTCCTCCAAACATTGGAATTTGGTGAGCAATATATTTTTTTCTGAATTAAATTGTTTGACTAGCGTTTTACCTCAAAATGTGTTTTTTTTTCTAGAGAAAGTCTCAAAAAGGAAAAAAAAACGCAAAAAACTTTTCGAAAAGCTGCATTTTGTGCATTGCTATGTGAGTTAAACATAGGAAAAAGAAAGAAGGTTTTGCTTGAAACTTTTTGAATTGTTTTACATTGAAAATGTACAACGGTTGAAAAGTTGACAGTTTTTTTTCTGACCAAATTTCGTTTTGCATACTGTATAAAAAGTAAATAAACGGGTTGTCGCTGCAAAAAAGAACTCATTATTATTTTACTTTTTTCTGGGAAATAATTGATTATTATCTATTAAAATTAGATTTTTTTATTCGAAAATGTTTAAAAATATAATCCAGTTGCACACATTTATAATCAATTATTTTCAATTTTTAGGGAGACAGACTATAAAAAAGCGAAATAGTTGATCATTACCAATAAAATTTCAACGCGGGACTCATAGGAACACAAATGAAAAGCTATAAAGCGAGGGAAGGAACTATGGCGTAGAATGTGTTTTTTACAACCTCATTGCAGGTTCGCAAGAAGTTTAATTTAAAACTATCCAAAAATTTTTTTAACTGTCATTGTTTTTCCAACTTTAAAAATGGGTAGAAAATATTCGGTCTGGTTTTTTTTCTGATTCAGACTACTTTTCACACTGCAAATGTCAGACTTGAGTTTCTAATCTATCAATTCCGCATTTTTTGATGACACTTCTGACCCACGTAATATGTTCAAAACGACTTAATGAACTTTCACTGAACTCCGTGGGCAGGTCCGCGACCTATGTTGCGAACAATGGGTCGCGAAAACGTAACTTCTGCGACTGAGTTTTCATACTCCTGCACGAGGTTTGAGTCGCGCAAATTCGCAACATGAGTCCTTTAAGACATTAGAGGCAACATGGGTCGCGCAGTCATGTACTATAAATCTTTTTGAGCAGTTTTAGAAAAAAGATTTTGTCTGCTTTTTTTGCTCCCAAAAGCATTATACAAGTTGCAAAATAATCCAGTATACATGTGTTTTTATAATCTAGTTTATAGCTAGAACAGGGTTGAAAGTATTTGCTGAACATGGATTGGACATATTAGAAAGGCATAATTTTTGAACAATAACAGGACCGCCGAGATAAGGCCTTGTTTTGGTCCCAACTTTTTCGGTGCAACATTATAATTGCTACCAGAACAGAAAACCTGAAAACTGGATTTCATTTAAATCAACTATATTTCATGTAGGTTAAATCAAAAGTATTAAGCAACGCGACACCTAAAAAAACACAGTTACCACCTACTTGAAGTTAAAATTAAAAAACTAATTGTTTCGTAGTTTTTTCTTGCAAACTGTAAACAAAAGAAAAGGCCAAAGTAGTCAGCAAAAACGGAATATATAGGGTATGTGGGCGAATATGTGTGGGTGCGGTTGCTGACCAAATCGGGTTGACTGTGGGAAAACATTTGGCATGATGGGGGAGAAGGTAGAAATGGCTAAAAAATTTACCCCTGTTCCTCTCCCACCTTCAATCAGCTCTTCTCTACTTCAGCCAGTTCCCGTCTACCTCGTTTGCTATCTCCGGGCCCATTTTACCCATTTTACCCATTTTGACTTTTTTAGTCGCGCAATGTCGCAAAATTTGAGTCGCGCAAAGCAACAGATTTTTTGTGAGTCGCCTAAAATCTCAACATAATTTTTTGGGGTCGCGCAAAATTGCTCAGAAGATTTTGGTTGCAAAAAAGTTTGGTATATTTCAATTAAATCGCGATAAATTGCAACATATATTTTTCGGATTGCTTTTGGTCTTAATTGCTCATAATTGCAAAACATTTTGTTTTGGTCAGCCAATGTCGCACATTTCTTCGATTGCGCAAAGTCGCAACATACCCATTTTCAGAGTCACAAAGCTCGCAACATACCTGTTTTGGATCGCGATGGTCGCAACATTAGTCCCCGAACTTCGAGAACCACCTTTGTGCTACTGAATTAAGCTGAAGCAAAACACAGATGAATAAGGGTAACCTTCTAATCTTCAGTGATGCAAACTACCCGGGTTGAACGCCATAGACTGAAAATAAAAACCACACAAATCTATAGTCTAAGTCTATGGAAAAACACTAGCCATATAAATTTCATACATTTGTTTAAATGGTGACATCGAATTTTCAAAGGATTTTTTTCTTGTTTTGGCACAATCGTACTAAATAAAAAAGTAAAACAATGGAAACTGTATGACAAGCTAATTTTCTATTTTTTGAAATGCTGCATATCTAATTAATTTTGCAAGCAAAATTTAATTTTTTGTGTACATAACATAACTTAGTTTTGTCCACTAAATAAAGATTTTTTTTTCGTTTTGCGCAAAATAAATTTTTCCAAAACGCTAAAGAGTTCTAATTGTTTTGTATTGTTTTTCTTGTATGCCTTGAGCAATGTCTGAAAATCTAAAATTAATCATCAATGAAAGTTTTTGCCGAAATTTAAAAGTTTGTTACGTTTGTTATATCATTTGTGTAACACAGCTCTTAAACAATTCAGGTCGTTTTTTATGAATTGTGTAATCATGACCGTCCAACCTTTGGTGACTCCACCTTTGAATAAACCACAGTATTTGTCAATTGCGTTCGATTACAAACACAACCCAAAAAATTTCAGAAATTTAAATTTAAAAAAAATGATATATGGAAAATGGTTTTTGGTTTATGGAAAATTACTTGTCATACATTTTTCATATATGGAAAAAATGTCTATCATAGATGTTTTATACAATTTTTTGTACGTATGGAATTATATGAATTTGTGAGGTAAAATTTGTTTCATATATGGAAACTGCATGATAGGAAGTTTTGGTCAACCCGGGTGCCCAGAAAGTGCCTAGAAACATTTTTTTTTGGCCTGTTTGTTAAAAATTGCACCGCAAAAAAGTGTCCAACAACAGGGTCTATTTAGCGATTTGAGAGAGCTCGGAAAATCAACTTGGTGGATCTAAAAAAAGCCTACAAAATTTTTGAAAGTTCTTTGAAAATCCGCCCCCCCCCATTGAGAAAAACTTAGACCCACCCCTGCACAAGACTTTCAAGATACCAACTATTTACATGCTTAACTTCAGAAAATACGAATTTGGCACTTTGAGCAAACTTTCTTGAACGTGGTTTTAAAAATACCCAAGTCTATTTAATATATAGTTGTAGGGTAGTAGAATTAGGGCGCAACTTCTCCCCTACTAACCCAAAAGGTCCTTTTTGGTAATAATTTACGAACCTCCGATTTTTTTAGACAAACCCGAAAAGCACGGATAGATCTGGACTTTTTTTGGCGGATTTTCAGATTTTCAAAACAAACTTCAAAAAAGTTCGTGTGAAGTTCCTATCAAAGTTGAAGGGACGCGAGCGCTAAAAAAAACTATTCGTTGAGTTAAGCTTTTCCATGATGTAATTAAAATTGTCAAAAGGTCCTTTTTCAGTTTTTTGGGAGAGCTCGGAAAATCATTTTGATCGACTTGAAAGCCGATCAGGAAAAACCGATTTTTTAAAATCCGATGATAGGGGAAGGCCAGGTAAAAACTGATACTCGTAGATCAGCGTTGAAGTTGTTGTTTTGTTTTCAGCGTTGTTGTTTTTTTTCCATTTGGTAGTCATTTAATCATATAACTTTTAAACAGACTTTTGCCACACCATCTGGCTTAAAATTTTAGCTCATAATTGGCATTTCACGTACCATTTTTAACCCTACAAAAAAGTTACCTTTGCGATAATTTATTAACTCGCTTGGGATGTCTGCATTATTTGTCGGCACAGTTGGCTTCTAAAGCTGTCTAATTTATTTTTTTGACGAAATTTGTTTCTCGCATTCTTAATGCAGACGCTGCGGTTCAAAACATAAGCACAAAATTTATATCCTAACTTTTGGCCGTAATTTAGTTATCTTTTCTTGCCGTTTCAGTGAAAAGGTAATAAATTGATAATAAAAACATACTTTTCATAGGTAAATACATCAGAAGCGGTAAATATATCACCGCCACAACCACCTGAAAACTGACTCATTCGCAAATAGCGCTCTAACGACAACTTATAGTTAAGTCAAATAAAAAAATTAACAAAGTCACTGCCTGGGACAACTTTTCTTTCGATTTTTACTGGCGCGGAGTATGGGTTCTCAAATAAGAAAGAGCAAAAAATGCCAGTTATTTTATATTGCTTTTGTTCATGAATAACTTCAGGGCTATGTAAACAAAAAAAAACAAAAAAAAACTTCTTTTCATTCGTCTTGAATTTATCGTGGATGGGTTGGGATTATAACCAAAAAAAATTGAAACAACAAATCATTCACCAATTCTGTCTCCTTTTACTTCATATATACAACCCAGCCTGTCATCATTCAATTAACAAAGTGTCAGCCCGACTCATGAATTATAATTGAAGTGGGGAATAAAATCCCCGGGGGTGAAAATTAGCCTAATTGCTACTGTCACCATTGACTTCAGTTACAGTGTCCGACTTCGTTGAGTTATCGATTTCTGATTTCCTAAAAGTTCCCGGAAATAATTATTTTTTCTTCCAAAACTACATTCTGTTAATAAATTATCCATTTCTAATTTTGTAACACTTTTCCGGAAAATTACATTCATTTTAATAAATTATGTCCACGTTTTCACTTTAGTCTTCTTTCCTACTTGAAGATAATTTAGGCGATGAAGTATTAAAACTCGATCTTGTTTTTATCTCCGAACGGACCACAACTTCTCAATTAAAATTTTTCGATATTTTTTGTTCAATCTTAAAAAATTCGATGTATTGAATTTGAAAACAAAGCGACATCGGACAAATTCATCTGCTCAATTTTTGTCGAGTGACTTTACTTTCTATTTTTAAAAGTACAGAGAATTTCAAAGATTTCAATTTTTTGTTGTGAAAATTTGTTCAAATAGACAGTTTTTATTCAACTTCCGCAGAAAATCAGGTAGTAGAAATTTGAATCATAATCTTGGTTTCTGAATCAAATGTCCAGATCCTTTGTCTCGCTAAGCTCGTGAAACAATCCATATCAGCCATTCTCCCACTCAAGCGAAACTGGGTTGCTCGATCCTCATCGTTCCAAATTTCTTCGGGAAAGTGACGAAAACTTTTGGCTCAGTGGTTTTTTTTCAGTCAAATTTCATTTTCGATTATTACGAGGCCAAACGGTGCACTGTATAGGCGCACAGTTTTGTGTCTGTGTGTTCTTGGATTCCAGAGACAAGTCTTTGAACATGTGAAAAAATTTTCGGAACAATCAAAGAAAATGAATGAACAAAAGAAGAAAAAAGGGAGCGTCCTTGTTGCAGAATCTGCTCAAATTTTCCAAAAAGCACAGTTTGGCCTCTTAATGAACCAGCTTGATTATTTAAATATAACCCGAAGGCCCCGTTTTTGAAGCTCAATTTAAAAAAAAGCCACTTGCAACTTTTTTGATTTAAACATATGAGGTTGAACATCATTCGTCTAGCTTTTTTGAGAACGATGATAACGCGGTTAAAACTCGAAACGCTAAAACACAAAAAATTTGCCAAAGTTTGCTTATCCAGTTATATTGTTCTTTAAAATTACTTTCCCATGATGAATCTGATGTAGCAGTAAAGCCCTAATTGCTGTTCCGATTTTCGAGGAAAGGGTGAAAACTTTGGGTTTTTTTCGCTTTTTTGGGTTTTTCTGCGGAAAAGTTTAAAAACTTAACCAGCCCCTTATGAATGGAACTTTTTTATCATCAAATTATACTGACCCACTTCGCACAAGTGTAACTAGATGGCTAATTTGATTAAATTTTGTTTTAGTTATGGTGGTTTGAAAAACCATTTTACACACTTAACGCACAATAAGTTTTGTTCCAAAAACACATGAGCGGCGATTCAATCTAGCTCAAAAATTAATTCAGTTTAATTTCAGGTGGAGTATTTTAAACAATTAAAAAATTACTAGACGCTAACTGAAGACTCATCTTTTCGGAAAAAAATTGAAAAAAAAGTAACTTTTTTAAAAGGCTTTTTCAGAATTTTTTCTCAATTTTGAAGTTTGTTAAACAGACGATTTCTTTCATTGGCCCTAGAAACAATCGGAGCAATAAAAGTTTTAACTGAAAAAAAAGACATTCTGGAAAGTAAAATAAGAATTAATTGATTGCGTTTTATCGTATCAGGGCGCACCTTCATTTAAGTAACCAAAAAAGTTTCTAGTACGTGAGTTTTTTTTTAAAAAAAAAGCTCAAAAAACAATTTAAAAATTTAGTTTTATTTTCTAATTACCAAACCTGAATTGTCCTATTTTGCGTCAGATGACGAATCAATGAGAGCTAAACTCTTACCTAATGCTTTAAAAAGACGAAAATTATTGCATGTTAATATTCCCATTTTCAAATATTTCCATCAAAGTTTGTCTCAAGTTCAGTTTGCCCAAAACTTAAAAAAAATCAATTAATAGAAAAGATTTAAAAAGCTTCCGAAATGGGCATCAATGTTTTAAAGATTTTTTAAATAAAGTTCTTCAAAAATTACCAAAATTTTTTTAAAGGCATTTTGCAATAATGTAACCCCATAATAAAAAAGGCCCCCAATATAACTAACTGTTTGGGGGCCGATAGCCTTGTTGCTACAATGCTGGGGCCATAATCAAAAAATTTAATCTTTTCCGACCTTATTTGAAAAGATCACATAATGAGAATACTGCTTTTCATTTCTTGAGTTCTAAAAGGACATGATTCGCTTTTAGTTTTTCATTAAAACTCTGAGCAATCGAGAAGTGAAATTTCTGAAGGTATGCTGGATTGGTGGAGTATATCACCAAACTAAACAATTCAATCAATCAATCAAGCTTTTGAGTTTTTTCATACCAAAGTTCTCTTATATAGTAGGCGGTACTCTAGAACACCAGGTGAAACAAGTTCAGTAGTTTTCAATTGCGTACTTATACAAATGCGTACCTCAGACACTTTTTATGTTTTAAAGTAATGAACGTAGTGAGTACGCTTATATTGGTACTAAAGATTTTTTTTTGGTTTTTTGAGAGAAAGTTTTAAAATTTGTTCAATCTCAATTTTGATTTTTTGCGGTTTGAATTTTGATTTTTGATTTCTTTTTGAGTTCACTTCATTTTCTTGTTGAAAGGAAGGCAAACTCCACTATCGAAAAGCAAAATTGTAGAGATCACAAAAAACGTGATCGACCTTTTATTCGACAAATTTGAAATTGAAAATCAGATTTTCCAGCAAAAAAAAGCTATTGAGTGAATTTTATCAAAATTGCCAATTACCAAACAAAACCGGACCACAAATTGGAAAAGCGCTAAACAACATAACAAAAAAACAAACAAGCAAAAGAATTAGGTACAAAAAACGAATCGGAACCAATTTGCAGATTTGACAAACGCGTTAGCCATACTAATTTAAACATACTTTAAAAATACAAAAAAAAGAATTATTGAAATTGATTAGAATTGTATTTTTATGCCATAAAAATCTATTATAACGGATTTTTGTGAGAGTCTATTGATGAAAATTTTAACTCTTTTTCAATTTTTATCTCGTTTCCTCTTTAGGGCAGTTGCTACTTATTGTGTTACATAAGTTTTTTTTTTACATTTTGTATTTTCTTTTTTTTTCTGTATTTTCTAATATTCTTTCCTCTCTAACTTCTCAAAATTCATGTCAGCTTAACTCATGTCGCCCACCACCACCTCCTAACGTTCAGGGTGAAATCGGGGTGGGGGCGGGGGCGGGTTTGGGTGTTGGGTGTTGGGTTAATGGTTGAACGGGGGAAGTCTTTAATGTTGTAAGGGTACTTAGTTCATACCCTTTGGATGTATTAAAATATTAAAAACACCAGTAAAACATTACTATACCTGGGGCAGTACCTTGAAATATATTGTTTTTTTTCCAATTATATTGGAATAAAATGAATTATTTCCTCAAAAAATATAGTTTATAATGGCAATATAATCAATTTCGTGGTCTGAATTTTACATCTGTAATAGAATATGACGGATTTTTTTTTTTGGTTTCTGAAATTGATTGTGATCAATTTAAAACAACATGGAGTGGGCGCATGGAGTGGGTATAAACTAAACAACAGTGGCATTAGAAAATGATTCGTGGTTAGACCAGTGTTTACTCAGTCTTCAAAAAAGTAACACGCAATTTATCGTCCATATACAGTTACTTTCTTTTCGTCTAATTTTCTTACCCGGGAGAAATATCTGGTGGTTTTTGTTTTTGTAATGAAAATGAGGTCAAATAAGTCTCTCGTGGTTTTTGTTTTTGTAATGAAAATGAGGTCAAATAGGTCAAATGAGTCTTCACAATATCCATGATAGTCTCTAGAGTTTCCATCGAGATTATTTCTGTACGAAGTTTTATATGTCTTCAACAGGTATAGTAAGGAGTCTATATAAAAATGTTTGGAATGTTCAGTCTTGAATATCATAAAGCTGTACGTGAAGTGGTGTACAAGTGGTTTTTAGAACAATATTAAACTGTTTTTATACGAGTCACTGGTTGGCGATAGCACATACCCTTTTTCGTAGTTTGGTTTCACTGCATAAAGAGGTATCGTGTCTTATAATTCTTTTGATTGACAGTTTCTCAGGTTTGATTTTTAACCACGAATAATTGCTTTTCTTGATATTCGGCAGTTTTTGTTAACTTCACGAAGTGACGGTTTATTTGTTGCTAATTTGGCTGTGTTTGTTTTGCTTTCTAACCGTTTAGTATATTTTACATCGAGTGAACAGTCTTAAGGTTCCAATTGTTTTATCATGTTTGACTTTTGTTGAAAAATGTTTTTGAGATGAGATCGAGATACTTAACAGCTACTTTCTGATGACTTGTATTATTGTTTAAAGTTTTTGAAAAATTATTATTTTTTTGTTCCGACCATTGAAATGGGGAGGATCTTTGCAATCGGGTGCAGTTTAGTTTTTTTTTCACCTTTTTTTCCTTTCAAAATCAGGTTCCATAAGTAATCATCAGACGGACAGGGTCGTGTGATCTATGATTTTAAAGCTCTTTTAGTTGTAATTCAAACGACCTGTAGAAATCTACAAAAAAATTCTCAGTGTCGACAAAAACCGATTTGACCATAATGATTTTTTGTCTACTTATAAGCAAATAGCGCGATTGGGCAAGTTTAATTTTTGAACTTTTGTTTAAAAAGGTTAAGTAAGCCTATTAAAGCCGTAAAGAATCAGTTTTTAAAGTTTTTTAGCAACAAATTTTTTTCTAATCGTTTTCCGACTGAAACTATTGTCGATTTTACCAAGTTTACGCTGATAGTCGAATGCTTAAGGTATAGAATTTTCTTCAATCTTTTTATCAAATCACACACAAAAATGACCTTCATTTGAAGAAAAATGTATTTGTAATTGTTCCGACTTTCGATACGAAAGTAACGGAATATTTGAGCTCGGGTGGGTTTTTTTTTCTTCAGACAAATTTCGACTTTTTAACTAGCCATTTTTGCCGGATTTTTTTTATATCATTCAAAAGGTATTGTTGACTTGAGCCTAATTTTGAAAAGATATTTCACTTGTGATCAATTTTCGTAAAGTTGTGAGGGTTTAAAGATTGCCATTTTGGCCATTTTGACCAATTTGGGACAATTAACGCGCGATATAATTCGCGCTATTAACGCGTAAGCGGAGATTTAATCCGTCTTATAAATCGTTCCAAATTAGTTGAACAAAGCTTATTTGCCATAAGTGATTTGTTACGGGGAACGAAATCTCTCTTTTTGTATTTTAAATGGCGTGTGGGGGGATGATTTTCATTTAAAAAATTTCAAATTTGAGAAATTTTTTTCATTTTATTTTATTTCATTTAATTTTTTTATGTTTTTACTGCTGCTCCATAAACCTTAAAAGGCAGTCGGAACCTTCAGGGCTTCGCCCTGATACGAGCAATCTTGTATTTATTTGAATTTGGTTGGAACATTCTGCGCTACTTGCACAGCAAACGGCTATCCTTCTTTTAATTTGGGTTTGGATATACCATATCTTTGACACTGTTTGGAGAATTGATTTCTGGTGAACTCTTTTAATGTTTCCCGTATGAAACTTCAAATGTACAGCGTGTTTCCGTTCTAATAGGTAACAATTCAATCAAACTCATTCAAACTCAATCAATCCATGGGCGCTCATTGCGGATGCATAAGCATAACAAAACTGTACAACCCTTTTTTGATTTTAAGGCTTATAAAAACTTTAAATTAAAATTTGATTGGTTTAGTGATAAAATTTTCTTATTAATGTGTTGTAACTTTTTTGTAACCAGCAAAAAGTTTTCGCATTTCTTAATCAAAAAATTATTGCTCAAAATCAGTTAGTTTACGATCTTCTAAATTGCGTTTAATTTCTGGTTGGATAAAACTAATTTAATTTCTTCTAGCTTGAAAGTCCAATCGATGAAGAAATTGGATTGTTTTTTATCCAACCAGCCCGAACACCTAACCCAGAGGTTAATTAATTAGGATAACAAGAGCAATTTAGTTTGATATTCAATTATTTAGATCGATTACAGAATAATCCAATTCTGTCATTAATTGGTCTTAATTACAAACTACATGAGAAACTAATTCCTTATTTGCAATGCTAAACTTTTCATGGTTTTTAAGAAGTTTAAGATAAACTTACACAATCATTTGTAAGCAAAGGACAATTTTTTTACCATAAATCTCGGGAAAACTCTCAAAATCATTTCAAAAAACCTTTAAAATTGAAATCATTGATTTACAAAGAAACAGATAAATCGAATCAGATCTAATCAGAGCTGAAGAAATTCAGCGCTAGCTCATACAATGATAGAATTAAAGCAACTGAAAGAGAACAAACTTGACTTCAATTCAATGAAAATTTCAGTTATGTACAAAAATCATGTAGCCAATCTGAACATCAAGCAATTTTGATTGGTTGAAAATTTTCCATCATTTGGTCCCTTCATCATGAGAATACCCCTCGAATGCGGGAGGATAATCTGTATGAACATTGTATGGACTCCTCGCCAATAGGTCTTTCTATACGCTTTAATGGGTTTTTCTATGGGCACCTCAACGATGCGTTTAAGGATTCAGTATTTTATGAAACAGCAGAACAATACTTAAACACTTTAGTTGGGTCTTTTATGTTATTCGACTCAGATCTGATGTTTTTTATTTGAAAAATGCATCCTAATGCTCGATTCTGATTGGTTGAAAAAAATTTAGCCTAGAAAACTTGAATTCTCATTGAAACCAGAAGCTCAATAAATAAGTTTTCATAAATTTGGGCCGTATAACTGAAGAGACCCGATGTTTTAACGGTGCGTAACCACAAAGCCACAATCCCGGATAGCCGAAAAACAAAAAGTTTCTTGTTCAGGTAATTAGTAACAAACCAATTTTGACTATATGGACAAATTCGTCTCAAAATTGGCACCACATTTATTCTCACGATTAAACCATCTTCTTTTTTATTCTAAATTAGCTAACAAAATACATATAGACTCAAAAAAAGTTCTATGCGGAATTTTTTTCTAGTTTCATTAATTAGAAAGCAATAAAAGTGCCACTACTTTATTAACGCATTTTTTTTCGGCAATCCGGGAACATAATTTTTTTTGGCTATCCGGGAACCAATAGTTTTTTCGGCTATCTTATAATTTTTGTATGATTATCAGAACTGTTAGTTTATTTTTTAGAGCATTCCTTTCCCCGTCATAAAATTTTTCTATTCGGAGGGTTTATGAGTTACATGGGATTCGGGGCTATAATAGGAAAATATGATTTTTTTTTCTAATTTTTGGTGGATCAAATTGAACTTTTGGCTATCTGGAACAATAAAGATTTCGTATATCCGTGAAAAAAAAATTTTAAGGCTATCCGCGAACAATTTTTTTTTGGCTATCCGGGTATTCGGCTCCGCGAAACGCCACCATTTTAACTACTGATGCTACTTTTTTCTACACAACCAGAGCAATTTCACGAATATGGAGTAAAAGTCCAAATTCATTTCTACAAACATGAAAAATTCAGCGCTAGTACAAAATTGTTAGAAAGAAAGCATTAAATAAGATAAACTGGTATGATTTTAAGTAGCTTGCCTCATGATGCAGGTACCGAATGGTGGAAATTTCTTTTCAGTAAATCAGAACTGAGTATTCAAATATCACAAAAAATTGGAGAAACATCAAAGAAATTGATTAAATCCTGGTCATAAAAAATAAAACTGACCGATTAGAACATAAGCAGAAAGATGAATTTTTTCGATGCCAATTGGAAGTCGGGTATTGGAAAAAAATGTATAACCACTTTTCAAAAACATTTTAATTTTATATTTGCACAAATTGTACTTATAAAGATAAACAAGACTGCTCGTATCAGGGCGAAGCCCTGAATGTTCCGACTGCCTTTTAAGGTCTAAGGAGCATTAATAACATGAAAAATTTCAATATAATAGAAAAATAAAAAAAAAAAATTGAAAAAATTTGAGATTTTATGTAAAAACATCCCCCCACACGTCATATTAAGTACAAAGTGATAGATTTTGCGCCTATTAACAAATCAATTATGGCATAAAAGCATCCTTGAACCATTTTGGAACGATTTCTAAGACGGATTAAATCTCGCTGACGCGTTAATAGCGCGAAATTTATCGCGCGTTAATTGTTCCAAATTGGCCAAAATGGCAGTCTTTAAACCCCCATAACTTTATGAAAAATGATCGCAGGTAAAATATCTTTTCAAATTCAAGCTCAAGACAACAATAGCTTTCGAATGATATAAAAATTCTGTCATAAATGGCTAGTTAAAAAGTCGAAATTTGTCTGAAGAAAAAAAAACCCACCCCGAGCACAAATAATCCGTTACTTTCGTATCGAAAGTCGGAACAACAAGTACCTCTCTACTTTCCAGATATTTTGTTGAGCGGAGCTTTTTTGCGACTCAAGGTTGTTTTTTTTCACATGGTACCACTATTGGAGTCAAATTGGTTAGGCTGTGGTAAGCCTGAAACTAGAGGTCAAAAGTGAGAACTCGTCCTCACAGACTATAATTCCAATGGCTTTGGATCGAATACACGCTCTGACACTTTCAATGTGAACGCTTTGCCACTATGTTAAGTGCCTCAAATATTTACTACTAGTCAATCATGATCCGTAAAAAATCTAATTAAATATCGTGAATTGATGGGTTAGTCTGGTCAGACCACTTATTAACTAATGGGTTCAAAATTGATTTCGATCTTAACTCCACCGACCCAGTAATCCACCATCGATTGAGCTGAGGAAATCAAGAGTAGATGCAAGACTTAGCTTCATTCTTAGATTAAGGAGTTGTTTCCGGACTAAGCTAGAAAGCGCGAAGAGCAGACAAGGTGTTATAAGACCAAAACAATAAGCTTTCGGCCATGAATTATGAAAAAATTTTCGGCGATTAAGCTTTTGGCCTTGAATCACTTGGGTTAATACTTTTGCTATTTAAGGTACTCCATTTTTAAATAATTGACACTTTAAAGGCGTATTTGGCCTCAAGGTTTACCAATAATGAGGGAGGGGGATTTTTTGGTCAATCGTACAAAAAGAAATTCTAAAAACGGAAAGTTTGGAGGATTAAAGGATTAAAGTTTCAGCAAAACAGGGTATTAAAAAATTTTTTAAAAAGTTATTATGGTCGACCTTTCAAAAAAGTAGACAAATTAAACTACTTTTTCGAATTTTTAACCAGGTATGATATAAAAGTTTCTCATGAAGGGAATTCCCAGCTCTCTCTCTCAAAACACCATAGACACCAATTTTGAAAAAAAATTTCTGTGCCGCAGGCAATTTTTTGAAAAAAAAAAACAGTCTAAGAAAGCCGCGCGCTCTCCTGCAAACTTATTTTATTTTGGCGCCGTAAGCGTCGTTGGAAAACATTCAGGATCGGTCGGCCAAAAAGGTTTGTCGTAAAAAGCTACCAAAAGGGACACCCTTTGGGTGGTGCGGGGATTGAGTCTATGGAAAAAAAGCGTTTTTTGCGGCCTCTTATGCTCGAGCATCGCTGAGTTTTTCATGGTTTTTCTGAAAATTTTTAAGGGTTGGGGGGCTCAAAAAAATAGAACTAATTTTGTTGTTTTCCCTTCACATTTTTACTTTAAAGTCGTTGTTTCGAATTGCTTAGTGATGCCTTTTATAAATATGTATCTTTTGATATACACTGCGTTTCATTGATTTTTTCTTATAGATTCAAAACAAAAAATGCCTTCTGTATCTCACAAAAAATACGAGCAAACCCCGAAGGATTTCTTTAATTCTCTATTCGCACTTTTGATTAATAAAATTTTCATTTATATTTCCGTAACAATATTCTGTACAGTTTCACATTTTGAGTCTCTTTTAGCAAATTATAAAAAAACGGTAATTTTGCATCTTGGTAAGTAGAGGTATTTCAAAGTTTTATCTCTTTTTTTTTCACCAAAAACAGCTTAAAACCAATTTTATCAAACTTTTTTTGTGTTGAACCAGCTAGTTTTTATTAAGAAAAACATTGTCTGACTACTAATCAAAAGCGAATTTCTTTGCCTCGTAATTTAAATGTATATAATTTAATCAATTTCTGTTCCTTCATCTCTCAGAAGAAAATTTGCCAATTGACATTATCTTGGTCTGCATTCGTACCGGGAAATTGTATAATAGATTTGATTTTTAATTTTGTTTTTGAAGATTGAATTTTTTAACATATTGATCGCCTTTATTTCAATTTGAAGTTTAATTACACAATTTCTTCTGCGTCAAAAGTTTTCATTATTCATTACCCTTCCTTGCTGTGACTTTAATTTAAATTCATTTCCCTTTAAAAAGAAAGGCGGGCTTTTTTGTTCCCACTTTTTTCTGTTCAACTCATTAGCGATTTCCAGCTTGTCGTGTTCCGTCAATTTACTTCCTTTTCACCAGGTCAAAATTGAAAACAAAATCTGTTTTTTGAATCAATTAAAGTCACAATTTTCCCTTTTCATTATTTTCCCCTCAATTTCCTTTTTAGCATTGTACAAAAGTGAGCAAATCTGTCAAAAAAATTTTCACACTAATTAGAGCTTGAAGGATGATGTTCGACTATTGGGATTTATTTTTTGTGCCTCTGCTTGTTATAGGAATTCCCGCTAATTTATTTTGTATTGGTTTCACACTTAAATTCCACAAAAAATTCTACGGGCTGGGTTTATTTATTCTCAATTTGGCGATTTCTGATTTATTTTTACATTTCACAGCTTTTTATTTCAAATATAATCGAAAATTGAACTTAGTAAATAATTTTACCTGTAAATTTTTTAACACATTAGATATGACTGCTCTTCACAATTCGTGTTTTACTTTAACAATGGTAGCTTTTTTTCGATTTAAAATTTTAAATGGCGTTCAAGTTACAAATAACAGCTTTTCCTGGTCCTGTAGCAATACAAACTGCAGACATGATGTTATTCTTTGTATCGCAAGTTGGACTTTATCTTTAGTATTTACGCTCCCTTTCAGTTTATCAATGACTGGCAATCAAGAATATCAACGCTGCTCATCAAACTTATCAATGGCAGTTCACACTATTTATTCGGTTATTATTTTTATAACTACTTGGTTATTACCTACTTTGTTCACATCCGTGATTTATGGAAAAATTTTATGCATGGTTTCAAAATTATCTTCAAATTTACAGCATGATTCCGAAAACCAGCATGACAAAAATACAACTGACCCCGAAAACGCAGAAAATAGTCAAAATCACGAAAATTCCTTGGGAAATATTCGGCACATTTATTTATTCAAGTTTCTTTCGATAATCACTATTGTTTACTGGTTATTCCATTTACCTTTTTGGTTCTCGCATATGACGCGATCTTTGAATATTGATATAGTCCCAGACAATTTTCATCAAATTGCAATAGCGTTGACGTATCTGAACGCAGCTATCGATCCCTTTTTGTATACAATTTTAACCAGAAAAAAAGCACTGAAAGCGGTTTGTTGTTTTCTTAAATTTATCTGTTTTACAATTTTTTGCGAGTTGTTGTATCTCGTTATTTGTTCTGATGTTTATGACGACGAGGACGAAGATGAAGATGTTACTCCTTATCCTCTGCGGCAGAATGTTCTAGAACATGAAGCTAACAAAAAAGGGATCAAATTGAAAACGCAGCTGCTTTCATTATTTCAAAAAACTCAAAATCAGCAGTTTTTTAGTTTTTTTTTAAAGAAAACTGAAAATTTTATTTGAAATTTCAGCTATTATTAGTTGAAAAAAGAGTAACCGTGGGAAAAACTGTAGCGACTGTAAAAAAAGAACAGCTTCAATTTTTTTAATGGTGATGTCAATTTTGGCACTCCTCGGTTTATAAACTATTCATTACAAAAAAAACTAAGGGAAATTTTCAAGTCCAAAAAAAATTCATGTCCTCCCACGAGGATTTTTGGCCCCAGAATTTTCTTAACGGCTGATTGCATTAGGACTTTTTGATTTCTTCAGAAATATTTATCTAGGTCTTCAATTTGGTCCCAAAATAGCACGCGCTGAACAAAAAGAACATTCGGAAAATCACGTCGCGTCGGTCGAAAAACTCCTGAGCGACGATGAAAACAACCAAGTTTTTGAAAAAGCTGAAAATGACGAAAAAGTGTCAGACGAAAATTGTGAACAAGTACAGAACAGCGATGAAAAAGCAACGTCAAAAAAGGTTGTTCAGAAAAAAGACAGTAAACGACTTTCAGTTGTAATCAGTCCACCTTGTGCTAGAGACGATGAAAATCCGGGCAAACAGAAACGGAAGATTTCAATTCAAATCAGCGCAAATCCTCTTCTATCCGCAAATTATGGAATCGGTGACTCTAAACGAGAGAAAAAGATTTCTTTACAATTCATGTTTGCTAATCAACAATTCGACGATAGAATTTTAATTGATCAAACGGGAGCTCCGACTGCCAGCACTAGTATGTGAATTCAGAAGTAGGAGTTCAAAAATCAGAATGAGAAAACGAAACTCATCGACAGGCAATTGATGCGCGATAATAATTATAATTTTTTTAGCATTTAAAAATTTTAAAATCTGAGTTTTGACTATTTTACTATTAAATGCGAAAGAAGATGAAAATTAATTTAGTTTGTCTTAGATTGCTTTGATAGCCTTTTAAACAAATTATCCTGCAAAATCAAACCAAAAAGAGCTGATTAATTTGTCAATATATATATTTTTGAAGAAGGATAGCCAGTACTGATCAAGTTGCACAGATAAAAGTTAGCAAAAAAATACAAAAATTCAGTTTTGAAAAATTTTCCAACTCGATAACTAAATATCAAAAATTGGTTAGTAACAGGATTATGAACATTTAAAAAAATTAAGTTGACCTGGAAATCAAATCAACACTCGAATCATTGTGGAGCATTTGTGTTCTAAGAACTAACAATCGATTGACAATAAATGAATATATTTTTTTCAGATATGAAACTTTCTTCATCTGACGCAAAGTAACGTACAATGCGTTGTAAATAGCGTCTATCAACGTTTTAAAAAATAAATAGCCTGCAGCAAAATGATTCGGAAGGATTCTGAGAAGGACTAAATCGCCACATACGCATTAATAGCACGAATTACATAGCGCGTCAATTAACCTTGCCAAGTATACTGTGACAAGTGAAATATCTTTTTTTACAATTGAATCTAGTATATCAAAAGTTCAAACCAATTGAACGATCTCCCTCTAAACATTGGGTTGGATATTGTTTCATTATGTTGCAGTCAGTCAGTTTTCATCAATCGGCCTGTTATCTTTTTAGCCTAAAAATGCAATTTATTTTTTCGGGTTGATCAGTCACTAAGGTTTCAAAAACTACTATTTTAAAAATTATTCAGCTTAATTGCATTAAATTTCGGGCATTCTAAAAAAACTAAATTCAAAATGCCATGTTTTTGCTCTTTACAAAAAGCTGAATAGGTCGATGAGACTTTCAAAAAAAGTTTCAAGGTTTTTTTTCTGCAAAAACAATTGCAAATTGACAAAAAAATTCTAGAGACGTATACGAATTCTTGTTGCTACGGGATTTTTCTACGTATATCTCGATTGTTATTTTAAAAACTAAATTAGAAAATCTGCCGAAATATCATATGTTTGATTTTTTCTGTAGGTGCGTTTAAATACCACTGGAGTTGTTGTTGAAAAACCGTTTTTTTTTCTGTTTCAGATCAGAAGGAAACTAACTCTGACCCATTTCAATTTTTTCTCTTTTTGTAATGGCACTTATAATTTCAAGAACCTTCTCCTATAAGTAACTTGTTTCAAATTAGACTATATTTTTTAATCTGCTTCAGAGGGCATATTCTAAATGTCCCAAAAACTTATTAGTTCATTAAATTGTATTTTTATGCCAGCTGCTAATTCGTTTAATTGAAGATTCAGGAATGGCTAAAGTAATCAATTGTCACTTACCAATATATCGAAGTTTTTTTTTAATATAAGATTCCATCAAAATGTGTTTGAAAACGTTTTTGGGGACAAATTGACAGTATTAGATGAGTTAAAGGATGGCATTGCAAAACTTTTACTTTTGCTAAAAGAACCATAGTGCAATTGGAAATCGGAAATCAGTTTTTTGATTGAAAGTTACGCAGATACAAATTATCAGGGCCATTGAAAACTGATTTCAACTTGACCTTTGGGTCAAAAACAATTTTTTTTTCATTAATCCTTTTTTTCCACTGGCGATGAAATGCTAAATAGTTTAGATCCATTAATTTTTTTTGTGAATTTTCTCTTGAAAAATTGTCATAAATGTGTTCAAAGCTGACCAGAAAATCAAAAATTTACTTAATCTACATTTTTTTTCAAACTATCAACTACTCGTTTTTTGAGCAGTGTTTTTTGGAAACACTTTTTTCATATTTTATGACAATAATTTGAATTTTGTTTGATCAGAGAAAATTATTTTATCGCTGAATATAAGTTGATCTTTTGATATGACGTTGGTTTTTAATTTTGTTTTTGGAAAAAGATTTTTTCTTTTTCCATTCTCTTAAAATCAATTTCTACTTTCATTATAATTTTATTCTGCATCAAAAGTTTTCATTGATTGTTCAATTTCTTTTCTGCTTAACTCATTGGCGATTTCCAGGGTGTCGTGTTGGATCAATTTACTTCTTTTTCACTGGTTCAAAAATGAAAACAAAATCTTTGTTTTGAATCAATTCAAGTAATAGTCTGCCCTTTTCGTTACTTTCCGCTCCAATTTTTTTCATTTTTGTACAAAAGTGAGCAACTCTGACCAAAAGCTCTGCTGGTGCTAGTATGATTTCAAGCATAATAAATCATAGTTCAGTTTGGGAAGTTAAGGATGCATCTGATATATATTTTGTTTTTTGTGTTACTTCAAATCTTATTATAGATTTAAAATTTGGAACATGAACCCCAATTGAATGAGATAGAAAAAAATGTCATTTTAAAATTTATCGTTAATATTTTTTGATTTCCTTTCAAAGGAAATCCGATGCAAAACGAAACCAAAAACAGCCATTTTTTACGCCAGTTTAACTTTTCACAAGGATAGACGGGCGCTGATCGTTTTGCAAAGAAGTTACCAGCAAACAATATTAACGGAATTTTCTCAAATCGAGCATAAGAAAACTTCAAGATCTGGTTAGTAACAGTTAAATAAACGTTTAAAGCAAACTGATCCAAAAACAAAACCAACTGCTCGAATCAGGATAAGTTCGTTATTGTTCTGAGTGTATTTGACGTCTCAGCTTATAGTTTTTCATTTTATTTTAAAAAGTGTTACAAATTTCGAAGGAAAAACGAAAAAAAATTGAAATTTTGTCTATCTGACGTATTGTAACGTGCAAAACAAAGTATTATGATTAGCGACTATTAACGTATTAATATGAGGAAACAGCCTGCTTAAAGAAGAATATGAAAAGAATTACGCAATTTGATTTTAGGCCTTTAAATCAATTTTTTTGTGTGTTTTTAGTAGACTTCTTGACATTTGTAAACTAGAGATCCGAGTTTTGTTCTTTTTTATATCACTTCTTCTTCTTTTTTTTGAATGGTACGGCAAGATAATTAATTAAAGTTTTTGTCAGAGCTAATTTTGACGATTCATACCACCTGAGCTTCTAGTTTATTTTTTCATTCATTGTACAAAAGGTTGTTTTCGAACGTATTGGCTTCCCCACAAGAGGCTATTATTATACGAAAAAGCATAGCTTGTTTTAAACTTCAATTTCAGTAAACGTTTTGTCGCTGTGTTTTTTTCTAAGTTTCAAAGACACTTTTAAAAACTGTGTCGACTGTTGAAAAAAATTGTGCTCTACCAACTCATTATTGAAGTTAGGTGACAATTTAATTTTTTATAAACACAACTGTGTTAATAGAGAGGAGAACGTACGGCCCATGCAAACTAATTCTTCCCTGAATAAACCAAGTGAACAATCGCCCCCCTTAAAATTAAATGGCAAATTCGATCAGTAAGTTCGGTAACTTCTCAAGTCTGATTGGCTGAAACACATTTTTTTGACCAAGTGAATGGTCTCCTCCCTAATTGATTTTGTGGGGACATTCTTCACTTGGTCGGAACGTACTATGATGACTCAAATCTCAAATATCAGGAGAAGCTTTTCTTGCAATTTCGTCGCTTGGATAAAGAAAAGCTTTCAATTACCTCTTCCGATTTGATTTTTTTTCAGGTGGGGGTGGGCAGAAAAGTACCCAAGTAGTACGAGTGCCAGTTTTTATGGCATTAGGATTTTTCGTACCAACGTAAAGGGAGCGGAGAAATAGGAAGGTCCTGGACACGTGTAAGTTTTTCTAGCTCTTTTTTGTTTAGCCAACTTTGGTTTTGCTAACTGATTCAGCCCTAGAACATTCAAATTATCAAAACAGCGGATCTCTGTTAGACAATTCCCCCCTTTTGCAAAAAGGGGGGATTCGTTGCTAGGTACAAAACTATCATAAGCTTAACCGTTGATTTATTTCTTTATAGAGGGATTCGTAACTAGGTGCCATGACGAGGGGGGGAGGGGGGTATCATTTTTCCTATTCTCTCATAGTAGATCTGTAGTAAAATACTGGTTACGCGGGTTTATAATTAAGAACGAAACCATTAATGTAGTCAGAAGGCAAATTAGTCTTCTTTGTCGTTTCGATTGGGATTGGTTAGACATAGTCTAATTTTTACATAACAATTTTAACTGAATTTATTAGCTATACAATTTGACCATGACTATAAATATGAAAGTGGCCAGTTATTTGCAATTGAGTTCGCTTTTTCTGAAGACAACCTCAAAAAAATTAAAAGGTTCTCCAATTTTAGGCCGAGTGGACATATTTGGATCCCAGGCTATAGTTTTGAAGCCAATTTTGTACAGCTGCTGAACTATTTCGACATAACTTCGAATGTAGGTTGTCATGTCATGAAATTCGATTCCAATTTGTTGCACGTTTCTCAAACTTCCCCTGAAAATGTCAAAGAAATTTTTATCCACTAGAAAAAGGACCAACATACAAGCTGTTCAAATCAGCACAGAGAACCGCTGTTTTACACCTGCTTAAAAAACTACATGCAATTTTTTTGGTTATTTTTCCAAGCAATGTTTTGTTGCCTCGCCCTCAAACAGCGACATTACGAGGCCAAACTGTGCATTCTGTGCATTGTATGCGGATTCCGCAACAGGCCAAATTCAGACTTGTCGCGGAATCCACATCATCGCTTTTCTTTGATCTTCTTTGCTGTAATAGGTTCCACTAACAAATACTTAAAACACTGTTCTGCCTTAATCGCTAACAGTTTGTGGAGTCCACAAACAAACAACAAGACATGTGTAGAGTTAAATTGAGCTGTTGCGGATCCGCAAAGCGCACATGGAATCCGCAAATAGTAAGTGGAATCCGCATTTTGTTTGCAGATTCCGTTTACATATATATGCATATATGTAGTCGCGTGGTAAAATTATATCTTCTAATTACACTATTTGATTTCACTAGAATAGGAATTTACTAGATCAGTGTTTGTGACTAATGGAACCACAATTACTGACCAGTATTTGGAATCGATGAAATCCCGAATACTGAACTAATTCGACAATTTGCTCTGCGTTGGGTTTCTAATCACTCTCAACCTAATGACTCCAAATAATGAGTTTATTCCACATTTATTCCATATTATTCCAATTTTTGGGATTCCATCAATCCCAAATACTGACCAGTATTTGGGTTCGATGGAATCCCAATACTGACCTAATTTGGCGATATGCTGTAGGTTGTGTTTCCAAACACTCTCAACCCAATGACTACAATTACAATTACTGAATTTATTCGGCGTTATGCTTCCAAATCAGTATTTGCGATTGACGCAATCCAGAATTACTGGCC
>NC_087069.1:44169319-44338122 GCF_963678635.1 Symsagittifera roscoffensis | reverse complement strand
CTTGGACGAAGCCTACACAACTATCCACATGTATACAAAAATATGAGACGTTCTATCCATGAGGGAAACCAAATACTGATGAATAAACCAATCCAATCAGCTAACTCGGTCTTGTGCGGACTTTATTGTATTTATGTTGCTCATGTTATAATTTCATCTAAATTTCCTATAGGTTTCAAGGTTAATGACCATGACATGATGCGTTTTGCTAAACATATCATGTTATAACTTTGTGATACTGATGCATTTCTTTAATGATTTATAATTTATTTTTAAGAAAAAAACATGTTTTATGGTTGCTCTAGAACACTTGTCTCTGGCGTTATCGCATGCTCTAAAAACCGTTTTCAGAGTTTATTTTTTTTCCATTATAAATTTAACAAACAAAGTATTTGAATCAATCTCTAAACGACCATACCCACTCAAAATGATATCAATAATTTTAGAAAACTCGGCGGCATTATCACCATTCAAAATATAATGAAGCGTTCAGTTGTTACATTAGTGATTAAATCAGTTTGAGTTTGAATGGATCGAGTTTGTGAAGCAAAGCAAACTTGTGGCAATCTTCTTCGTAGAGAAGCACCACCAATCTCAGTTGAGTTGTTAATAGAATTGTTGTAGTTGACAGCAATTTTTAATTTTTTCATCAGGGGTCCCGATAGGTGAAGTTTACTGCAACCCAATATTAGATGCTTGAAAGATGAGAGTAGACAAGGTACAACGAAAGTGGTTGAGGTCATCTTTTTCACTACGTCGACACAATCCTTGGTTACTTCGATGAGAACATGGATGTGGGGATGGTCATTGTCGAGCAATTGCGCGCAAGACTCGTTCTGAATTGAGTGGGTTGCAAATGCAAAATTTGTGTTTAGAGGGAGTTGTGAGGCGTCGGGTTCGTTGTTCAGAATAAAAAATTTAAAATTCTTTCGAAATTTTTTAAAAAATTCAGGCGACTGCTCATACATTGCTTCAACCATTCTGCTGGTTAAATCAAATTATTCAAACGTTTTTTTTTTCTGTTTCAGGCAACTCTACACTTTTTATTATTCGAGTATTCATCATCTGCATCGTTTTCATCGCCACTTTCAGCACATTCTTTTTTGGGAGGGACTAATCGTTTTGACGTGTATCGTCTTTTATGATGTTTATCATTTACAGCTGAGGAGGATGAGAAGGAGGAGGAAGAAGATGAAGTCTTTTCACCAGTTTGTTTTTTAACCAATTTTTTAATCTTTGAATAATTATCTGCCAAACAATCAAATTCTCTTGTCGTTAAGGTCACTGCTTGATAACATTTAAATACACCATCTTCATTCTTTTTATATAACTTAACTGTGATGTATGTACCCGTTTTGTCAAAAGTTTTCGTTCCAACCCGTACAATGCGTTTTTCTCCCGAAGATATATCTTGAAAATCATCGTAAAAGTCTGTATCATTTTCTAGCGACGAGTACATAGTGTTGGTGGTAACGGTAGTGACTTGTTGGTTCAACTGTTTTATGATAGAATGAAATGAATAATGAATTGGATAGAAGATAAACAAATATCTGTGGATTTACTTTTATGGCGCCCCTTCAGCCTATAGCGGGAGAATTTAATTAGTTTTTGCAATTGGATTTGTATAAGATAAAAGCGTGTTTATTGCATCTGTCATTTCTGTCTGGAAAGCACTTGAATGGGTCATAAATCTCAGTTAATGTTACATGTCGGCATACATGTACTCACTTTGAAGTGGAGACCTTTAAAGCCCCTCGTCCGGGGGACATAAAAAAAGGCGTCATGCACATCTATTTGAAGTAGAGATAGCATTAGCTTGCATCTGTCTGGCAAATTCCCGTTTTAGCTCATAAATCTCAACGTTTTTACCCTGGCGGCATGCATGTTATCTCTTTGAAGTGTAAACTTTTTGTCATTTTGTGCTTAGGGTATCATAAAAAGGCGCCATGCTGTTTCTTTGAAGTATAAATTTTCAAAGCGTTCACATTTCTACTTTAATTGCAAAAGCCCTGAAAACATATTAAAATTTCACAAAACCAGATTTATGGTAATTGGCTAAATCTTAGACCACCAGCAATAAAAAACTAAAAGTGGTAGGTCAAACTAAATCTACTCACTATTTTTATTCAATCTCTCAAAATCAATCAATACAAAATTTTCAACGAGGGCAACTCCACTGCAAATCATTTCAATTAATTCTCTTGAAAAAGCTATATTATACCAAACTTATACCAGAGATTCTATCGTAGTGGTTCAACAGGAACGGAAAATGCGTCATCGAAAAACAAGTCCTTTCAACGATCTTGATCCAGGAAGCAGAGAACTCGATGAATGGGTCACTAAAAACCATATGATGTTACCCAACTATTTGCTAGATCAAATTGGTATCCTCATACAAAACAGAAAACAGGTCTACGAGAGTTGCTGTGTGACTGAATCGTATCCTGCGCTGAAGCGCACAGATATTCAAGACCCTACTTGCCTTGATCGTTCACCGAGAAAAATACTGTTTAACTACGATTGCCAATCGATCCCCTTTTACGAAAATCAGGAAGGATCCATTAGAGATTTAGCAGAGCGAGAAAGCTACTGGAACATTGAGTCGATTGAATCACCAGATTCAACAGAGAAGAAAAGATGAGGACCAGCAGACGCCCAAAAACCCCAATAAAACTGGATATTTTTTCAATCACTCAACAACAGCAGCAGCATACTTCTTCTACTTCTTCTTCCGGCAGTCAAAGTCCCACTGCACCAAACTTAGTGGCTGAGACGCCGCCTATCAATGCTTGCTTTGCGCCGAAAAAACGCAAACTACAATTTAGAGATCTCTGAAAACTCAAAAAAAACTATGTTTCCACCGAGAGTGCACCAGTTTGGGGGTTTATTATTTAGTTTGATAATTTTTTTTATTATTGTGGCTGAGTCTTTGTTTACGTTTTGCTTATGATTTTTTTCTAATTTAAAGTTTGCTTTGTGGTTTTCAATCAATAGAAAGGAAATAAAAACAAAAGAAAAAATTAATAGAAAAAGAAATCAAAATAACTTTAAAAAGTCGGCATAAAAGTCTAAACGTATAAATTTTGATAAATTTCTTGTCAAATCCAACTTTATTATATCAGTTTTTTTGAGAAATGAACAAAAATCTCAACTACACTTTATCATTTTTGTCAGGTATGTTTGACTTGACTTGATTGGTGGGTCTTCCTTGCTTGACTTGGTTGGTGGGTTACCATTTTGGTTGAAACAAAAAAACTTGGCAAAAAAATTCATATATATTTTCAATATTTAGTCAAGTTGACTAAACAGGGAAGTTGATAATAGCAGTGGGTGTTAACATTCACACACTTTAGGTAAAAGAAATAACATTCCCGGGTTGATCCCTTCATGGAATTGTCAGCTACTCTAACCACTAGTATTTATGCTGTTTAATACAGTTGAGTCATTTACCCAATATCGAATTGACAGTCATTTCATAAAACCATATAAAGCCCCAAAACTACAACCACTTCAAAGCCACTGTTGATTTTATGCTTCACCCACCAACTCAAAAAAAACTATGTTTCCACCGAGAGTGCACCAGTTTGGGGGTTTATTATTTAGTTTGATAATTTTTTTTATTATTGTGGCTGAGTCTTTGTTTACGTTTTGCTTATGATTTTTTTCTAATTTAAAGTTTGCTTTGTGGTTTTCAATCAATAGAAAGGAAATAAAAACAAAAGAAAAAATTAATAGAAAAAGAAATCAAAATAACTTTAAAAAGTCGGCATAAAAGTCTAAACGTATAAATTTTGATAAATTTCTTGTCAAATCCAACTTTATTATATCAGTTTTTTTTAATGCTCATTTCGAAAAATCAAAAAAAAATAAACTGAATACTCTTCCTAAGATTTTATCTAATCATGTTGAAACAAAAAACATAAAAATGTTTTTGTTATGTTTTTCATAACAGTTTTCAAAATATAAATATTAACACAGAAAAAGATAAAGAGAGAGAGAGAGAGAGAGAGAGAGAGAGAGAACTGACGATCCATAAACCCGATTATTATCCCTTTTGGGATATAGCTTTTTCAAAATAAAGCTATTTATGGATGGGTCCAGCAATTCTGCCGGTTAATCAACCATAGTTACTTTTGGCTCTTTACACTCTCTATTTTTGTTTTTTTTCTCTCTCTCTCTAATATGTCTACAGCCTGGTGGGGTTAGCCAGGAATCTTAGGAGTGGACTTTAGAGAGTGTATGAGCCAGTATAAAGCATTATATATAATAAAATTACATGTCTATAACAGATTTCACGTTTAATAATACTCATTTTCAGGTTAAAATGGTTAAAAAATTCAAAATATGTATTTTTTCTCAATTTTTCAACATGGGTTACAACCCTGTCCAATAAATCACGACAAATTGATTGGACCAGGTTTCATTGGATTTGGAGACAAAAAAGTTTTTTTTGTAATTTTTGTTTTTTTTTCACTACAAGAATATGTACTAAAAATGAAAAATCTCAAATTTTTGACCCAACATTACAGTGGGGCAAGCGTTTCAGAGGTTCCTAATGAATAGCACTGCCGGGTAGTTATTGCCTACTGTACCAAACGGCCCTGCATCAATCTTTTGTTGAACTATATGTGAAATTTGTCATAGAATACTAATTTATTTGAGAAATGAACAAAAATCTCAACTACACTTTATCATTTTTGTCAGGTATGTTTGACTTGACTTGATTGGTGGGTCTTCCTTGCTTGACTTGGTTGGTGGGTTACCATTTTGGTTGAAACAAAAAAACTTGGCAAAAAAATTCATATATATTTTCAATATTTAGTCAAGTTGACTAAACAGGGAAGTTGATAATAGCAGTGGGTGTTAACATTCACACACTTTAGGTAAAAGAAATAACATTCCCGGGTTGATCCCTTCATGGAATTGTCAGCTACTCTAACCACTAGTATTTATGCTGTTTAATACAGTTGAGTCATTTACCCAATATCGAATTGACAGTCATTTCATAAAACCATATAAAGCCCCAAAACTACAACCACTTCAAAGCCACTGTTGATTTTATGCTTCACCCACGTAATTGAATTTAATTAATTGAGTCTTGATCCAAATTTTGTTTTTGAAAAACTTTTCACTTCTCGCTTTTGCTTTGTCAAAATCAGCTTTGGTAAAACTTGAAAAATTTCTTGAAAAGAATTCTTCTTTCCTGAACACTCAATCTTGAACCAACAATGCCTAACTCAAGTGGAAAACAGACACCAGTCATTTGTTCGACCTGCTCGAAAGTCTTTAGTTCACCAAGGAATTTGAGACGACATGAACAAAATATCCATAAGATATTCGCAGCGCCGCCGCCACCAACTAAATGTGACGAATGTCGAGAATCCTTCAGCTCGCTGGCAGAAGCTAGGGAGCATGTCGAGCTAGCTCACAACGTCTCAACTGATAGTCTTTGTATCTACTGTCATACAATCTTCCTCTCGGTTGAGAAGTTCCGGCAACATATGTCGAAAAACCATCAACTACCCATTTGGACTCCCGGAAATGAGGTGGGAACATCATCTGCTCCAACTGAATCTGCGTTTAGGGGAAAGTTAAGACGATACGAGTTGAGCGTTAAGGAGGATGAATTGGATCTGATGAATGTAATCATGCGAAACAAAGAGGAAATTGATACGTTGATAGACGAAAGAGTGCAGGAAGGACCCTGTAAATTTCAACTGCATGTGGACGTGAGTATGATAAAGTTCTCGAGCGATACAAACGAAACTGGTGATGGGGAGTTACGCCACGAGAAGACAATGTTATATCTAAATTCTAAGATGATCAATGTCTTCTTCAATGGAATCGAGAAAGAGACATATTTGGAAATGATTGAGCATATGGTCAATGCCATCAACACGTTCGCTTCTCACGGTAGCGGTTGGGTTGTGGAGCGCATTGAAAAGCTGGCTGTAAGTTTTGCAGCATTTTCTCCTATCCGTGCTGGCTCATACATTGACCTTCCCAATTCATTGAAACCGGTGAAACAGAGTTTCACCAACATTAAATTGAGAAACGATCAGAAGTGCTTTCTATACTGCTTTGTGGCCGCGTACCATGATCGATATTCAGAGACCACAACTGCTCTTTATCCTGCTGCCCAAAGCTACCAACATCGAAACAAACTGAAAAATTACAAGCTCTCCCAAGAACATGTGAAAATTGAAGGCTGGTACGAGATGCCAATGGGACTATATGATATTGACCGATTTGAACAAGTTAACAACTGTCAAGTCAATGTATTCCGGTGAGACTTGATTTTTTTTTTGACAAAACATTTGTTTAATCAGGTATAACACATTACGTTCATCCAGAAACCCGAGCACTCAATTGTTTGTTTTCATTAGGTACAAAGAAGGTGAATTGCTACCTTTGAGAGTGTCCAGCAAATACTCAAGTGATCTATGTGCTGACCTACTACTACTCAGCAACGGACAGACTCATCACTATGTGCTGATCACTGATTTGATGAGGGTTGTGGAATATGTGCGTGGAAAACTACACCGAGACCGAAACCAAATTTGCCGCAAATGCTTCCATACATGTTCATCCATCGATACACTACAAAGGCACCAGGAAATGTGCTACCAAGACGAGGGAGTGGTAATCACTATGCCAAAACCGGGAAAGGACACTCATCGTTTCAAAAATTTAACTGCCCACTGGTATGTACCGAGAGTTTTTTACTTTGAACTCGAATCGCTACTACTACCCGTATACGGACCGCAACCCGACCCCGAAAAATCTAGCACCCAAACACTAGAGATTCATCAACCATGCGGTTACGCTCTGGCCGTTGTTGAAATTGGGAAGCGTGAAGTTTTAAAGTTTAAACTGAAGAGAGGAGAAAATGTTATGAAGGAATTGATCGCCTCGCTCGAATCTTTGGCGAAACAAATATACCTCGAAAAACGAAAATATTACACGTTCACTGGCACACCAAGTTGCACGCGTGAAGAAGCGCACACTTGTTGGATATGTGAAACAGAATTTGCTGACAATGACCAAGTTGTACTTGATCACTGTCACTATACCAACAAGTTCTTGGGGTGGGCGCATAACGAATGCAATATCAATCGAAAAACGGCGAACTATATACCCGTAATAGCGCATAACTTGTCAAACTATGATCTGCATTTCATTATAAAAGCGCTCTCAAACAGTAACCCCGAAAACACTTACTCAGTGATCCCTTCCACTGAGGAGAAGTATATATCACTCACTATGTCGGTCTTTATCAAATCATACACCGATAAAAACGGAAAACTCAAAAAAGTGTATGAAAATCTACGTTTCATAGACTCCTATAAATTCATGCTGTCCCCCCTTTCAAAACTCGTCGAATACTTGCCGGAAGAAAAATTTTTCCTACTGGAAAATGACTTTGAAGAATTTGTTTACTCATCAGAACAGATAGCATTGCTAAAACAAAAACGGAAAACTAGGTTTCTAAGGTTTCTACGCGTATTCATACTTTAGTAGTTTTGAAAAGTTTCGAGAAACCCGACTGCCACCTAGAAAAATGTGGAGCAACACTTTACAGGGAGGGGAAATAAGTGTTTCGAAAAATCAGTACAACCATGCCATTAAAATTTTCGCCGAAATGAAATGCGCATCACTAGGCGAGTACCATGATGTATACCTAGCAACGGACGTACTACTACTCGCTTCAGTATTCGAAGCCTTTCGTGAAGTTTGTTACGAAACGTACGGACTAGATTGTGCATGCTACTTCACGGCTAGTAACCTCTCGGGCGATGCATTCTTAAAAGTCTGCAATGCAGACCTCAAGTTACTTTCTGAAAGGGAGCATTTGAACATGGTTCAAAAAATGATACGGGGAGGGATGTCATCGATATATGCACGCCGTTTTTTTAAAGCCAACAACAAATACCTCGAAGACTACAATCCTGAAGAGCCCTCTAGCTATCTATTGAATATAGACGCTAACAATTTTTACGGGGGTATTATGAAACACTGTCCCCTTCCCATCAAAGATTTCTCAATAAGTGGGAATACATTTTGGAAGTGGATCTCAGTATACCTGAAGAACTTCAAGATTACTTTGCAGACTACCCGCTAGCCCCCTCACGTGAAGTTATCGGCACGGATAAACTTAGTAACGAGCAAATACAGATGTTAGGGGAGATGGGGGTCACGTCGCTACCAAAGGTACCAAAACTGGTTCAAACATTAGATCCAAAGGAAGGCTACGTTCTGCACTACCTTACATTAAAACTCTATATAGAACTAGGCTTAAGAGTTACCAAATTGATTAAGGTCTTAAAATTTCGTCAAGGTAGATGGATGGAGCCCTTTGTCGATTTAAACACTCAATTGAGAATGTCAGCGCGAAACAAATTTGAAGAGAACTTTTACAAGCTCATCGTAAATTCAGCATTCGGTAAAACTATGGAATCAAAACTAGGACGCATAAAACTAGAAACTATTAGAAATGAAAGAGAATTGCTTCAAAAAACAGCTTTGAGCACGATGAAAAGCTTCCAGATAATCGACGAGGAAGTTGCTACTGTTTGTTTTGCTGTAACGAGTATTTTGTGGGACAAACCCATGATAATTGATGCCAGTATTTTGGATTTGTCGAAAAGATTCATGTTTTACTTTCATTATCGGCAAATGAAAGCAAGCATGAACCTTGAACTGCTATACAGTGACACAGATTCGTTTATTTATGCGATAAAAACCAAAGACGTATACGCAGATCTGCAAAAACTGACCGATAGTTTCGATTTTTCCAACTACCCAAGCGATCACTTCTTATTCAGCAATGTGAATAAGAAGGTTGTATTGAAATTTAAGGACGAGGCGGCGGGAAAAATCATTGCAGAATTCATCGCGTTGAAACCAAAGCTCTACTCGTTGAAATATGCAGGTTAGTATTGAAAAAAAAACACCTCTCCAAGCCCCCTCCATTTCTTTACATTAAGGGTTCCCTTCATTGGGGTTTTGGATCTTGTTGGGACCAAATTAATAATTTTTGTTCATCCCTGTCAATTTAATTAGACATAACTAGCCCTGAAAGGCTCTGATTCTTCATTTAAAAACTTAAAATGAAGAACCATTCATCATTTAAAATGTTTTAAACAAATACTCACCACAAACGCACTTTTGTAACTTTTGACGTGAACAAATTTAAAATTTTGACATGGAATGATTTTTTGATAATGACACGATTTGGAATTTTTATGATTTGGAATGAATTAAGATATTTAAACTTTTTGGAATTGAAAAAATTGGAATGTTATTAGGTATTGAGTCTTCAAAATATTCAAATTTGGGAACCGTTTTCGTTATTAATACTAGAACTGGGCTTGCGAATTTTTATGGGCTTACAAAGCTAAAATATGTTTATGGGCTAATCTTTGTTCTTCATTTAGATTCAACTAGCAAAAGGAGTGCAAAAGGAGTAGTACAACACTCCCAGCAGCAACTTACACACCAGAGGTTCAGGGAAACATTACTGAGTGGAAAAACCTTCGTATATACAACTACTCATTAAAATCGAAAGCCCATACCAACATAACCATAGCGCAGAACCGAATTGCCCTTTCACCCTTCGATAGTAAGCGGTTCTTACTATTCGACGGGATAGCTACATTGCCCTTTGGACACAGGTCTACAGAAGAAAATGTGTTCTTCGAGGCCATTGCGGAAGAAAGCGAGTGGGCAAACTCACAGTTGACAAATACCCCGACTTATAGCAGCGAAAACAGCGAAAGCTGGCAATCACCGGAATTCTGGGTCCCAGATTGGGGCTTTCTTCAAGAAAGCTATACGGAGAAGAGCTTCAAGAAGAAAGCGCAGCTAGCAGTTCAAGAGACCCTCCGCCTATCAATAATCCATTCATTCTAACAGAAGCGTCTGTTCGTTCTAGTCAGAAAAAAAGGAGAAAACTTGATAAAATTGATCAATAAAGTTTTTCACTTGAAAATGTCGGCTAAATTGCCTTGTTACTTGGAATTACGGCTGTACATTTGTAAATATAAAACATTCAGCAAACATTATTTTAAGTTAAATAGACCGGCGCAAAAGAGACTGGTAATTGCAACTTACCCTTGAAGCAGGAGCGAAGGATTGCGTATTTAGTTTCCCAAAGTAAGCTAATAGTAAGGCTAAAAGAATCAAAATGGTGCAAATCGAAAATAAGGGAGACTTGGAAATAAGTTTGAAAATAAAATAAGAAAGAGAAACGAACAATAATTACCAAAAATTTTTAAAAGGAAATATGAATGGTACTTTATGTAAACTCAAATTTATATGAACGAAAAGGATTAGCTTTTAGATAAAAATAAGCGAAAAAACCGCAGCCGGATATACCCATACTTATTTAGTGGTGGGAAAGTTTAGAAGGGATTAAATTTAACCACCGCGCGAAAATAAATACCAAAGTATTTTATCTGTCGGGTGTCCTAAGAGAGGGGTCTTTTTAATTCGGGCAGGGTACTTTGGGGTCTTTAAAAAAGATGGGTCCTTTTGGACCCTACTTTTGGTAGGACCCCAAAGATCCCTACCGTCGAAAAGACCCCCCCTAAGGAAACACGGCGGGTTACAATACTACTATTGTTTTCATTCAATTAATTCATGTTCATTATTTTGTCGATTTATCTGCACTTTCTAAAATTGGTTTTAAAATGACGGCAACCAACAGCAAAATTACCATTCATTTTAAAGAAAAATTTCTGTTAATTGCTATCAAAAATGTTACGCAAGAAAAATTGCAGACAATTTTCCGTTGCAACTTTGAGTTTACTCATTTGATAGACATTGAAACAAAGGAAGTTGTCTTTATTGAAGATTCAGATGAGCTTGTAGCAGGGTCGAGCTATCAATTGGAGACAAAAAACTCGGCAAAACAATCAGATGAAAATTTCCCCCAACAAAACAATCTGCAAAATTGGCTTGCTCAAAATCAAGTTAAAGTCCAGCATGCTCTGGTGTTAAGCATGGCATCATATGAAGAAAACGCAAAAGAGTACCTCGAAATGAATTTACCGCATCACAAGTTCAAGTCATTTACTGAGAACCAGTTTGGCAAATGTCGGTTTTTAATTGCCGAAACTGAAAACGACGATACTGTATATGTTGTCTTTCGAGGAACTGCGGATTTCGAAGACGTTCTTGTAGATTTCAAATTTTGGCTCAAGGAAGCCGAAAGAAACCCGTTGCCGGGCTCGTTTCATTGCGGTTTTCTTGAAAGGGCCGAAATATTCCCTCTTGAAACCTTCCTTTCGAGCAAGTTTATCCAAAACAAAACGATCGTAATATGCGGACATTCCCTGGGTGGCGCAATATCCTCCATAATCTACTCGGAGCTTGTTATTCAAAGAAAAAGACATGGAGACATGTTGTTTTCAAATGCCTGTAACATAACGTTTGGGGCCCCATTTTTTGCCGATTTGGATTTCAGAGAACACCTTACAAGTATTGAACCCAAGCCTGAAATGTATCACATTGTTGTCAAAAATGACCCGGTTCCAAGTTTGTTGGGTTTCAAGGATGAATTGAAGGCAATTTCAAAATCAAGCCCAAAGTCGGAACAGTTAGTCAGAAAAGTAAGCAACGTATTATCTAAGTTGCAGCCCATCGTCAAGACTATCTTGAGTGTTGCTAGTTTAGCCGCAACTTTAGGAGTCGTACAAGAAGAAATTAAAACAGCAGTTTCTGCGTCAAAAGGAATTTTGGATTATATCGAAAAGGATTGTTTTGCTCCTCTGGGTAATTTTCTGATGGTTGACGGCGAAAATTGGAACTTTTACGATCATGCACTCCAAAGTAAAATTCGAGAGGCCCTCAACATTTGGCAAGAAACAGAACTGGAGGACTTTCAAAACCACAGCCTTTGCTATTACAAGCGTACTCTCGAAATTGTGGGCTCGTTCAAATCAAAATGTTTTGACATTGCAACATATAACGACGATGGTGAGCCAGGAACACGAACTCTCAAAGGTATCACTGACTTTCTGCCCAAAATATCAACCGCAGATCTTTGCATGATTGAGCAGCACAAAACACTCCGATTAAGTATTCACGGGCAGCAATTATCTTCATTACTTCTTCGAGATTGCCAATTTCATTTCAGTTTTCCTTTTGGCTCATCAAACTCCAAAGTTAAAAAATTTCCGGGAGCCCTTGAAGATAGAGTGGCAATCGAGCAAATCTGTTTGCAAATTGACCCAAACTTCTCGCCATTTGGCTGCAAAATAGAAATAGCAACGCTTTTTGGTAAATGTGAGTACGATATTAAGCAGTCTCAAATTCGAAACACTGAAAGCATGCCCACAAAAAAAGTAGCAAAGGATGAATCCGTTTCACTGCTTATAAAAAAATCTATACAAAGGGCCGTTGCACTGGCTCAAATAAAACAAATTAATGTGCAAGACGAACCCCTCCTTCGAATTGTCCGAAAATTGGCAAACTTATGCTTGGAAACGGAAGACATCGAACTAATTTTTGGACTTTCCGAACAAGTGCTTTGCGATGAAGATGCATATAAGAAATTAGAAGATCTCTGCAGCAAAATTGAGCGGGCAGTTTGCTCAAAGCTTGTTTTGCGTTTTAAGGATACAAAATTTCTTTCATTTTTGAAAACAGTAAGTAGCGTATGCAATCGAGAAACGGTTAAGCCAAAAAGAAAGATATTTTTAGGACAAACCTTTTGCTCTAATAGAGATATATCATTACGATGTAAAGCTCGGTTTTATACTATAGAGAATAATTGGGATTCGCGTGTTCCAGAGACCCAATTTTTGCGTGCGATATAGACGTGTGTCAGTGACTTTTTTCTGACGTTTTTTTTCCTGAATTCTCCCCGAGACTTTTTTCTTGATCTATGATATACGATGTGTTTGAGAACAAGGTTTCAGATCCCTACAGGGCATCTGCCATGCTTCAGGATGGTAAATTTAAGACGTAAAGTTTCATTGAAAATTTCAAGTTTTTTCCAGTTATTTTTCAGATAAAATGTCGCATTTGCGACACCACATGACACTTTTCGTGATAAGGGAGAGGTCTAAAATTGTTTAAAAGTTTCATAATTGCCTAAAAGTTCAGGCAAGTCACTAGGCCCTTCGGTGATCTCCATGACTGCTTCAGCCTTCCGGTCAACAAACATCTATGGTTTCGAAGCAAAATTAAGTCCAGTTACAAATGTTCAAAAATATGACAGAATATTTAGTTCAACTAAGGAAACTTAGTTATATCGAGCAAATTAGGAGAAAAAGACGAGTGATAAAACGATGTTGAATAAAAAATTAGTGTTGAATGATAGAAAAAAGATGTTGAACAAAAATTATTGGGGAACTTTTTTAATTATGAATCTGATTGGGAAACTTGATTCCTGTTTGCTTAAAATGATTCTTGTTTGCTTAAACGCTAATTCGTTAAGCTGGCATCTAAAAAATACCCTGGAAAGAAAAGTGTTTGTTCGCTCTGCAATTTTTCGAGACACACAAATCAAGGTTTTCTATATTCATCGTTGTACAATTTTAAAGAGCGGTGATGCAAAGCGTTTGATTGAGAAAGAAGGTAAACGATTTTTATTTAAGTTAATCAACAATAGAAAAATATCATTGATTAAGTTTTTTTACATAAACTTCAAAAAAACCGAGGGAAAACAGATCCTTTTTTCAGACTACAAAAACTCAAGTTTTGCCTGTCTTGAAGATTTTTTCCTAAAATTGTGCAAGAGATTTTCAAAACTTTTTCGTTTTTGCCAAATTTTGCAACATCGATTGCACTAAGCAAACATATATTTCAGTTTTTTTTTTCATCGAAACTTTGTTTATGGTAATCTGCATCCCCACCTGCGACATTTAGTATAATGTCTGATATCCAAAAAGTGGCAAATTTCTTTGATATTTTGCAGAAAATTGTTTAACTTGTTCTCTGAAACTTTTCATCTGATTTACCATAAAGAAAACTAGCATATCCTAATACGCATGATTGTTACGTTGCCGAATAGAATCTTAAACATTGCTGTATTGGCAAATGCGGGCGACTTAAAGTTACCAAATAAAACTTACGATATGAAACCTACAGAATGAACTCGACAATGTATTTTTTTGAAAATCATAATCCATATCTTAATACTTGGGGTGCAGACCGGAAGGCTAAATCCTATTTTAAGACAAGGAGAACTCAAAAAAGGCTCACTGAATTTCTTCAACGAATGTAGTTGTCTTTCAATTCGCATGAGTTTCCCGAAGAAGTGAGTTGTTCACGTTACTATGAACGCAGTGAAGTCAATCAAAAAAATTTTGAAGTTCTTACCTGAATTATCTAAGGCAGAGTTAGTTCTGCTCCAATTACGTCCAGCTGGTCGCTTATTTAAGAAAATATCAATTTTGCTCACAATTTTTGATTTTACCATTGAAATAATCACCTGGTGTTGCAAATGTGACTTGTTTATCTGAAAAATAATATTAAAAAATCGAAGCAACTTACCATTTTCAACAATCCACCCTGACGCATGGCAGGAATAATAGCGGATCCTAAAAATTGCTTTGAAGCACAATAAATACCATAGATCAGGAACAGTTAGATAACGCGCGCCAAATTTTTGTTAAAAACTTTTGATCTTGTGACGAAATCTTACAATTATAAGATTCAGATCATGGTAAAACAAACATGATAAGCCAAATCTTATTACATTTAAGACTCTATATCCTAACTTGGCAAAACGTTTGGGTTATACGTTATCGTAATAGTATCCCTATTTTACTTTATTGGAATTGAAACATGGGAACTCCTAGTCCTTAAAACAACATATATGACCCTTGTGATTAGATATGGATAGTCTATCCTAATACATTGGGGTCACAAATGGTACCGTACCGACTAGTTTGCTGCGACATATAATACTGGCACCTTTTGAAACAAATTGAGATCCAATAACCAACACCCCCCCCCCCAACACGCCCTTCTCGTCATTGTTTTGATTTTTGGCTCTTTTTGCGTTCTCTCCTGAAAACAAAAAAAACTCCAGACCAATTCTACCCTGACCGTTTTTCCAAATGAATACGCTACTCTTTTGCAGTCGTTGTCGTTTTCATTTTTGTGGGCTATTACAACGAGAGGAACGACAATCGACTTAAGCCTTGGACTTGCAGCTGCTTATGAGATTGGATCAAGATGGAATAAAAAAGAAATAAACGACTTAAATTATGCAACTATTGTCACTTTTCTTGCCGAAAACTTAAATTCAACTTCAATTTCTACGGAAGAAGAAGAGGCTCGGCAAATTGCAGCAAACAATTTAATGAACGACTATGATGTGTACAACTATGAACAAGCAATTATCTTATTGTCGGGTGGCACGCCGGAGGCTTTCAATTTCCGTGGACCTGTTTTTGAAAAATGCCAGGAAGAATCGCTGCAATTGGTAGAAAAACGAATACTGATGATCACAGAAGTTCATAAAATTCGAGATATGACAGCAAACGCAACTTTCATAGGAATTGTTGGACCTGAAAACTCTGGAAAAACGACCTTCATAAACAAAATGTGGAATTTCAATCTTCCATGTGGAATCAAGACACACACCAAAAAACCTTCACTTGAGAAAATAACGAGCACGGTCCATATAATCGATTATCCTGGAAGCAACAGCTTAGACACTCACTATAAGACATTCAGTATTTGCGGGCCGATGAACAACATCACTATCATCATAATTGCCACTGCAGGTTTAGTACAGCTTAACATACCTGTTGAGACAAAAATGGATAATTATATTTATCTATAGTATTGAATCTATTTATCTACAACCATTTTGCGAACAATAACCGTGTCGATGCAGAAAAATACGATTTTTTTCGCCAAATTTAAATTGACTTTTCTATAACCTCTTTATAATCTTTAAATAAGCTATACATAAACAGTAAATAGTCTTTATACACCGAAACGTGTCTATAATTTGCAGGTAATCTGTAGATAATAAACATACCTTCTACAGATAATCTGTAAAAAATGGTTTTAAAATCTCTAGAAAAACTGATTATTTTATCTTAAAAAACAAAGGTAGCAAATTTAATTTTTACCATCCTAAATGTAAATTGAAATTTGTTTCCAACATTTTCAGCAAATTTTTGTAATCATGGAAAGTCTTCCTCAGTGTTATGGTGAGCTAAACTCACTTGAGGAAAAACATTTCCTTCACAAGAGAAGTTCCAAGAGATCTCTCTAAGATTTAACTTCCTGCGGTGAAAAATTTTTTGCTTAAAACTTCATCTTTGATCAAGTTTTTCAGCGCAAATTTTGTTCAAAAAAATCAACGGAAACTTTTCAAAAATCAAGAGAACTTTTTTTGAACATTTTTGAATATCGAAGATCAGCACAGAAATTTAGCTGGAACGCCTACAATTTTTTCTACGTAATCCTGTCATTTCATGTGTGAGGATGTCAAGAAACTTAACGTCAATATTAACTAATTTTGAGGGGGAGCGCGCTCCAAAAAAAGCGGTTTTTTTGGTAAAACTTTTCCTTTTTTGCCTTTTTTGGCTTTTTTAATTTTCGCCTACGGTTCAGAAATGTCAATTGAAACAAAAATTATATAGTGATTTGGTAGAGCTTAAAAAATCATATTCGTTGACTTGAAAAAAAAAGATTCGGACTTCTTCGAATTTTTTTTTTTTTGAAAATTTGCACCCTCCTTGAGAAAATCCGAGATCCGCCCTGATATACAGTATAAAACTTTTGAAAAACACAAACTATTATAATCGATTACCAAAACTTTGTAATCAAATTTTTTATGAATAAAAATATAACCGATCTGAGTTTTCTATAGATTATCAGTTTATTTCCATTTTTGTCACTGCAGGCAATTTATTTAACATGAAAATAAATTTACTTCAATAAAGCTTGTCGCTCAAACTTTATCTAATTCAAAAAACGACAACTTATTTTGGGTTACATTTTCTTATGAACAACTCGAGGCCTACGTTAAATCCATAATATTAAATTACCATTCAGACCACTCCACTAAAAATGACAAGAAAAAGCTATAGCTTACTTCGTGTTTTGTTCCAAGTCATTTTTTACTCCCTCAGAAAAGTAGTATAAAATGTACTGGGTGAGGCGTGGACACATAAATTCAATTTGATTGTTATAAGCTGTCGCACTGTCGAGAAAAACTGGTCTGAGTTTTTTTCGGTTTTTAAACTGGATGAAACGAAATTAGATGCTCAGTTGACCTCCGATGTGAGTTGAGTTCTTAGGTCTAACTCATTGAGTAATTTCAGATAGGGTACACCGTCTGCTCGTCATGCTATCTTATTTTCGGGCGGATAGATTCGTGCAACTTCTTGGTCTAATACCGATCTTAATCTTACTCTTATAACTGCTAGTCTCAATTAGTCTCAATAGATCTAGAGTACACTGGTTTATTGCGAGAAGGTCTCCGGAGATGCAACTAAGTTCTAATTTAAATTCAAATCTCTCTGGTGCTGAAACTACAAGTAATTTCAGCACTTACAAATAAGTGGGTTGTTAGTTAGATGGATCATGATTGGTTAGTATTAAATTTTTCATGGTGATAAAATATCCAATAAAAAATATAGTTTAGATCTGGTTCCATCCATCCGGGGTTTACAGAGTTTTGAATTTTTCATCTTCTATCTGTAGTGGATAATGGATGATGATCGTTGGTATTTGGCGAGCATCATTTCTTAATCCGTTTCTGGAGAAGGAAGCTTCAGGAAGCTGGATTGGTCGACATGAGTTTTGCCATTCAACAATGACTGAGACTGCCAACGAAATCAATCTGATTTCAAAATGGTTTTTTATGATTGTTCGTTCTGCATCGGCGGAGAACTGACTGTGTTTCGCTCTCATCTGGGAATGGCGTGAAGATTGAGTTTGGAGGGAGTGCCATGTCACTCGGATCTGTACGTTTACTCGAACATCGAGGTGGTCATTGGTCTGATTCAATGAAGTCCTTTTCTGCGAAGTCAAATCGTACTTCAAATCCTTTTGAGTTGTGATTGTGAACGGCATATCGGTGGTGTTCAGACATTCTGTAGAATGAGTGTGAGGGGGTCGTCTAGTTTCTTGATGCTCGTCACTGTAATCGTGTATGATCTATGTACTGCATTATATGATTTACATTTATAAAATTTTTGTTAATTCGATTTGTTAGTTATGATTTCTATTAATTGTTATCGCAAAAAATTTTAATTTTAGTTCTGTTTTTTTAAGAGTTACTCACCCTTGAGTACCGCTTGTCAAAAATAGGGAGTGGGTCACAAAGAGTGTTTCTAGCACGGTGTGTTAGACGGCTATTAAGCATGCTCAGGCCCTCCTCTTCTGGTGGGTTAGGTCAGGAGTGAGGAAACCATTGCATGTTGATTTTTTATGGGGTCCTGTTTTGTGTTAACGTTTTAAATTATGTTTGTTAGTAGTTTTTTCCTTTTGTTGTTTTGGTTGTGTCCTTTTTCTTAAAACTCAAATTGTTTGGTTTGGTTTTGTCTTCGACTTTTTAGTGTTTTATGATTTCTTTTTTAGACTTGTCAATAGTCTTCAAAAAAATAAATTATCCAATTCTTAAGCTGGTTTAATCCGGTTTGAGTACCGTGGGTTTTCTGTTCTTGGTCATGCTGTTGCTTTGTGGTGTATGGTGTTTAGTAAGCTGCGTTGGTTAGTATGGGTTATTATATAGTTCCTTTCCAACCGGTTTAAGAGAAAGTTGGAAACTTGTTATCGCTTGTTTGAGTTGTTGTTAGTGAAAATTAAAATTTGAATTCATTATTTTATACAATTCGTCGTGGACGAGCTGTGCGAGTTTGGATAGAGTTTTTGTGCGAGTTAATGTAAAGAAGTGATGTAAAGGTTAGTACTGCAATTTTCGTATAGAATTTTACTAATTGAATATTGAACTTTACTGCTTTGTTGAGATTTAATTTATTAATTGATTTTCGTCGTACATAACTTTACTACATTGGGGAAAAAATTTATAGATTAGTTTACTACTTTGGGGGGAGAATTTTACTGCATCGTTCAGTGCGGTTTGTTGAGAAAAGTTTATAATATATATAAAAGAGTTTTGTATTTTTATTTGGTTTTTCTTGTTTGTAGATGATGGTAATTTGAAGAATAAAGAAAAAGAAAAACATATATTGAAGAATGGTTAGTTGTTTTTTGAATTAGTTAGTTTTAAAGTATTCAATTCATATTTACCTATTCGTCAGAAAAAAAGCCATGAGGGAGAAGATCGTGAATAACATCAGATGTGGTTAGTAATTTTGCTAATATGCGAAAGATATTTTTAGTTTGTAGCAGTGGCCAAAGCCATTCAAGTGCTTTTATGGTGTTTAGTTCGTCAGTGCGAACGGAGAATTCGTAAGGTGTGTTTTGAATTAGGTTGTACGAACGAATACTGATGATCACAGAAGTTCATAAAATTCGAGATATGACAGCAAACGCAACTTTCATAGGAATTGTTGGACCTGAAAACTCTGGAAAAACGACCTTCATAAACAAAATGTGGAATTTCAATCTTCCATGTGGAATCAAGACACACACCAAAAAACCTTCACTTGAGAAAATAACGAGCACGGTCCATATAATCGATTATCCTGGAAGCAACAGCTTAGACACTCACTATAAGACATTCAGTATTTGCGGGCCGATGAACAACATCACTATCATCATAATTGCCACTGCAGGTTTAGTACAGCTTAACATACCTGTTGAGACAAAAATGGATAATTATATTTATCTATAGTATTGAATCTATTTATCTACAACCATTTTGCGAACAATAACCGTGTCGATGCAGAAAAATACGATTTTTTTCGCCAAATTTAAATTGACTTTTCTATAACCTCTTTATAATCTTTAAATAAGCTATACATAAACAGTAAATAGTCTTTATACACCGAAACGTGTCTATAATTTGCAGGTAATCTGTAGATAATAAACATACCTTCTACAGATAATCTGTAAAAAATGGTTTTAAAATCTCTAGAAAAACTGATTATTTTATCTTAAAAAACAAAGGTAGCAAATTTAATTTTTACCATCCTAAATGTAAATTGAAATTTGTTTCCAACATTTTCAGCAAATTTTTGTAATCATGGAAAGTCTTCCTCAGTGTTATGGTGAGCTAAACTCACTTGAGGAAAAACATTTCCTTCACAAGAGAAGTTCCAAGAGATCTCTCTAAGATTTAACTTCCTGCGGTGAAAAATTTTTTGCTTAAAACTTCATCTTTGATCAAGTTTTTCAGCGCAAATTTTGTTCAAAAAAATCAACGGAAACTTTTCAAAAATCAAGAGAACTTTTTTTGAACATTTTTGAATATCGAAGATCAGCACAGAAATTTAGCTGGAACGCCTACAATTTTTTCTACGTAATCCTGTCATTTCATGTGTGAGGATGTCAAGAAACTTAACGTCAATATTAACTAATTTTGAGGGGGAGCGCGCTCCAAAAAAAGCGGTTTTTTTGGTAAAACTTTTCCTTTTTTGCCTTTTTTGGCTTTTTTAATTTTCGCCTACGGTTCAGAAATGTCAATTGAAACAAAAATTATATAGTGATTTGGTAGAGCTTAAAAAATCATATTCGTTGACTTGAAAAAAAAAGATTCGGACTATGTACTGCATTATATGATTTACATTTATAAAATTTTTGTTAATTCGATTTGTTAGTTATGATTTCTATTAATTGTTATCGCAAAAAATTTTAATTTTAGTTCTGTTTTTTTAAGAGTTACTCACCCTTGAGTACCGCTTGTCAAAAATAGGGAGTGGGTCACAAAGAGTGTTTCTAGCACGGTGTGTTAGACGGCTATTAAGCATGCTCAGGCCCTCCTCTTCTGGTGGGTTAGGTCAGGAGTGAGGAAACCATTGCATGTTGATTTTTTATGGGGTCCTGTTTTGTGTTAACGTTTTAAATTATGTTTGTTAGTAGTTTTTTCCTTTTGTTGTTTTGGTTGTGTCCTTTTTCTTAAAACTCAAATTGTTTGGTTTGGTTTTGTCTTCGACTTTTTAGTGTTTTATGATTTCTTTTTTAGACTTGTCAATAGTCTTCAAAAAAATAAATTATCCAATTCTTAAGCTGGTTTAATCCGGTTTGAGTACCGTGGGTTTTCTGTTCTTGGTCATGCTGTTGCTTTGTGGTGTATGGTGTTTAGTAAGCTGCGTTGGTTAGTATGGGTTATTATATAGTTCCTTTCCAACCGGTTTAAGAGAAAGTTGGAAACTTGTTATCGCTTGTTTGAGTTGTTGTTAGTGAAAATTAAAATTTGAATTCATTATTTTATACAATTCGTCGTGGACGAGCTGTGCGAGTTTGGATAGAGTTTTTGTGCGAGTTAATGTAAAGAAGTGATGTAAAGGTTAGTACTGCAATTTTCGTATAGAATTTTACTAATTGAATATTGAACTTTACTGCTTTGTTGAGATTTAATTTATTAATTGATTTTCGTCGTACATAACTTTACTACATTGGGGAAAAAATTTATAGATTAGTTTACTACTTTGGGGGGAGAATTTTACTGCATCGTTCAGTGCGGTTTGTTGAGAAAAGTTTATAATATATATAAAAGAGTTTTGTATTTTTATTTGGTTTTTCTTGTTTGTAGATGATGGTAATTTGAAGAATAAAGAAAAAGAAAAACATATATTGAAGAATGGTTAGTTGTTTTTTGAATTAGTTAGTTTTAAAGTATTCAATTCATATTTACCTATTCGTCAGAAAAAAAGCCATGAGGGAGAAGATCGTGAATAACATCAGATGTGGTTAGTAATTTTGCTAATATGCGAAAGATATTTTTAGTTTGTAGCAGTGGCCAAAGCCATTCAAGTGCTTTTATGGTGTTTAGTTCGTCAGTGCGAACGGAGAATTCGTAAGGTGTGTTTTGAATTAGGTTGTAAATTTTGTGATTGTATTTAGTGTTGTGGATAAATTCTAAAATGGGTATTTCTATAGGTTGAAGGTATTCATGCGGGACACTGAGTGGTCGGGACTCTTCTACGTTTAAGAGTTTAGTGAGGGGACAGAATATATACATTTGTGTGATGGGGTCATAATAACGAAGGATGTTTTGAAGCTTAGTATTTTTAATACAATATATGAAATTAAGAAAAAACGGGGATGTGTATTTAGAATTAATGAATGAAAATCGGTAGTGGGGTTGTAGTGATGGTGTGTGTAAGTTAAAATGATTTTTTATGAATCGATAATAAGTGTAGGTGTGTGTTTGTTTAGTTCTCAAGATGATGTCGTGTGATCAGTGCAAATGACGTTCTTTGGGTGTAAGGAAGTGAAAGGTTAAAGAAAAAGTTTCAAATTTGTCATAAAATGATTCGTAAGCTTGGATGTCTGATAGTGCTTCTGAGATGATGTGATCGTGTTTTTTGTCTAGTATGTTAGGTGTGAAAACATAAAGTGTTTTAATAAAGAAATTTTTGGTTAATTGAGGGCTAGCAAATTGATCGTCGTCAAGAAATTGATCTTGGTTAGGTCTGATATTTTTGTGGTCATAAAAATCGATTGAATATTCGTCAGCGCGGGGTGCGGTGAAAGTTTTTAGTAATTTTTTGAATCCTACGTGCGTGAATTGTCGAGTGGTTAGTGCTGTAGTTAGTCTAAATAGTTCATTTTTAGTTTTTTCGATGTCTTGTATTGTGTTAAGGAGCGGTAAAGCAATGAAATTTGTAAAATTAAAATAGGATGTCCAATATTTTTTGGGGATTAATACGTGTTCGTCTGCAAAATTGTGTTGTTCAGGTTTATGGTCGGAGAGGTTATATGAATACTGAGGAAAAAAGGGTATGGTTACTTGGAGGAAATTGGTAGTATTGGTATGAGTTGGGTGATTGATGTATTCGCGGGCGGTGCCGGGTTTGGATGGAAACCGGTGATTTGGTAATTTTCGTTTGAAGTTTCTGTAAGCTCGGTTAGTACTGGATGATGATTACGTAGATGTGGATGATTGAGCTAATGATGGGGTGTAGTCTGAAGTAGGTGTTGGAGTTGGTGGGTTTGATGACGTTATTTTTGATGATAGTTGATGATTAGTTAGGGTGTGAGGGTGTTGTATTTGTTGTTGTAGTGTTATGAGGTTGCTTAGTTCATAAGAAATTTGGGCATTGTCAGGGGAATTGCTTGTGGAACGCTCAGTTGTAAATGGGGAATAGGTTGGAGTTACTTGGGAAACGTGAGAAGGGGTAGAGGGGGATGCACATTGGTTTTGGGATTGGATGGGTTGAAAGAGAGGTTTTGAAAAGGTAGAGGGACTGGGTTGAGAAAAGGTTGAGGGGCTTTGCGTATAATTAGGTCCTAAATTTGTGGGGATTGTGAGTGCTAGGTTTCAAAAGTTTCGTGATACTAATGATAATGGATGGTTATGATGTAAATTTGGTAATTGTGGTGCGCAGTGGGTGATACGTTTGTATTGTTTTGTGATTCATCATATGTATTTGTTTTGTTGATAGTTTTGTATTATATTTTTTTATTTGTGCGTCTAAAAGTATTTTGTTTATTGATGTCGAAAAAAATCCAAAAAATCCTGCAAATAGTATGCGGGCTACGCTTGCTTGTCGGTTTACTTGTGTGTGTATTTCGCATGTGTTATAGATTCCTTTCAATAGTGAAAAAAGGAATCCGAAAAAAATAAACATTGCGTATAATATAGTCATTCTTTCCAAGATGTAATAGGGCCATCCTAGAAAGGCAATAATTTCGTTTTTCAGAGTTACAAAGCTAAAAATATTGGATGGTGAGATACCTTGTGGTCTAAATTTTTCGCCGTTTACTTATATGTAGTCCTTAATATCTTTAAAATATCCGCTATATTCTTGAGTGTAAAAGTCTGAATAGGCTGCGGTTTCTTCAAGTTTGCGTAAATTTTGATCAATTGATTGTCATTGTATGGTGTCCATTTGTGTGAGTAGCTCTAGAAAGTGTTGTGTACGAATGTGATGTTGTTTTTCTGATTTAGAGTATATACCTATCGATTGTAGATCGATATTTGGATTGCGAGCAATGGCTCTAGTACTTTCGGTTGATAACTTTTTTAATGGTTGTATTAGTGTGGGGTATGGTGTTAGTAGGTAGAATTTATCTTCGTCGGGATTTTTTTATAACATTGTGGCTACTTTCTGATCCACATGGGACTGCCGTATCCCAAAAATTTGTTCTTCGGGAGAGTGTATCAACAAAATTTACTATATTTTTATAGAATATTGGGATTACTTTATAACATCTTTTGTCTTCAAAAACATATAAAGGTGATACTGTTTTGGTGCAAGTATAAAACCATAAGATGTTTCCTTCGTAATCAAGGAAATTTGATCTATTTCCGGTAATAAATATCCTGCGTAGAGTATTTTTAGAACTGCTAGTGCTAGCGATTATAAAATCTGTGTTCTTTCTAGTTCACATAGTTGACGTAGTGTTTCTAATTCTGATAGTGACATTTTTTGAAAAATTCTAATAATTCTTGTCTAAGTGGATGTCATAATGAATTGCGCCAAAATATGTGTTGTTCATAAGTGATAGTTCTTATAATCGTGTACTGTCTGTGTCTTGTGGTTTTTTTTTCCACGAGTGTTTCCTGTGTTTCTTAGAAGGTTTACTGGGATGTAAGAGGTTCCTTTATTTGGACGATGAAGTGTTGAGTGGGGATCCTTTATTTTTGTTCCAGTGTTCATATCTAATTCTTATCTAAGTGGATGTCATAATGAATTGCGCCAAAATATGTGTTGTTCATAAGTGATAGTTCTTGTAATCGTGTACTGTCTGTCTTGTGGTTTTTTTTTCCACGAGTGTTTCCTGTGTTTCTTAGAAGGTTTACTGGGATGTATGAGGTTCCTTTATTTGGACGATGATGTGTTGAGTGGGGATCCTTTATTATTGTTCCAGTGTTCAGTGTTTGTATTTGTCAAGTATTTCGGAATATTGTGTTTTATAGAGTGGATTTCTTTTTTTACATGCTAGTTCTGTTTCTTGATAGATTTGGAAATGTGTTAACTTAATTTCTATATTGTGGATGTTGCTAAAATTATGATTTTTTATCTTATTTGATTCGGGTTTACATCTTCAAACGGTAATGATTCGATAAAGAATTTTTGATGAAATTTTTTCATTCTTGCGTGTATTTTTGCTACTTGAAAAGTGGTAAAAGTGGCTTCGAGAAAACAGACAATTGTTGCTTGTGTCACAGTAGTAGGATCACAGTAACCTTGATCCTTTTTGCAAGTTATTCTGATTCCTTGGTAGATTACAGTGTTATCATTTAGATCTCGTGCGAGTTGTACTTTTTTTCCAATCGAAAAACATTATTTCTTGCTATCCTTTATTTTTTTGTGTCTGCTTTGCAGTTTGAAGGGTTATTTATTCCAATGTGTGGTATCCAATGCTTATCGTGAAGATCATAAGTTAGTCTTCCGTGTGCGCCATTGTATGGATATTTTTTGTCTAACTTAAAATGTCCTTGGTATCCTTCAAGTTGTGCTTGGTGTGCAGAGTCTGTGAAAACTTGAAAACTTAATAATTTTCAGTTTGAGTTTTTGTTTGCTGTTAGATTTAATCTGAGTAGTTCAATTTTACAATCTGCGGGTTGTAGATGTAAAAGTCTTTCTATGTTGCTTTAATAGAATGATTCGTGATCAAGTCGATTTTTATTTTCATTTGAGACTTGTGAGCAAGGTACTTTCTACTCGGAAAGTGTCGCTGTGAATTTATAACCTGTAAGTGTTGTTGCTCGGAATTTTGAGTATAATGTGGCTACAATGTTCGTGGTTTCTTTAGCTTGTGGTTCGGCTTCACATTGTGTTACTTGATTTATATCATATTTATGTAGTGTTTTTTGTCCGTTTTCTTCACAATCTTAATGTGTTACTAGTAAATCCTGAGAACATGTGCAAAGAGATGGATTTTGACTTGGTTCGGAAAAAGAAGATGTTGAAATAAGAAGATCTTTAAAATATACTGTGTATGATAATCCTGAATTTGGGTTATAAAAAGTTATATATCCAACTGTCGTTTTGGAATATATATCGTATTTATATATGATTTCAGTTGTTATAAATGGGGGAGGTGAAGATTGAGCTGATATGTTTGGTGGGCTTAGGGAGAAGGGGTGTTGAAAAACGTTGTTAAGTCTTACTGTAATTTCGAATTATAGTGTGAGACTATTTTGTTGAAGTATTTGGATGTTATGTTCCTGAATATCTTTGTGGATATCTTGTCTGTATTGTAGTCTATTTAGTGCCTAGTGGTGGAGTCTACTACTTTCTTGATGTTGACCAAATAATGTAGGAGGTGCTACGAATGTATTTCAATCTAATCGTAGCGGGGTATTAGAAGATGATTGTTCTTGATATCTGGCGTCAATATTTGTAGGGAAATTGAGGGGAAAAAATATTGGTGATATGATATTTGACTTATTGAAGGTGTTGATAGTAGGAAAGTGTTTCTGGCAAGGTTGATATTGTTGTATCAGATGAAATATCTATTGGTTCGTTTACTATATTGGGTTCACCTTGAGTGTAGGAGTGTGTTGCCCAATATGGTAGGCGTTCAGTGGTTTCTGGAGGATTAAAAGGATTTTCTTGACTTTGTTTTGATGTGGGGGTTGAACCTAAAAAATCTGATGGAATATTGGAAGTGCTTTGTTATGAAGCAAGTGGGGAAGTATCTGGTAATGTGCTACTAGAAGGGTCTGAGAGGGTTGATGTCGGTGATTGAGGTATATAAAACTGAACTCTGGGGGTTTGAAAATTTCTGTTTCGTCTTGGATGTATGATTTGTCTAATTATTTCGAGTGTATTTTGGTTTCGACTAATATGTCTTAGTCTTTTAAGATCTTGCTGTAGAGTGGGATATAGATTATATGTTTGTTCGTATTGTGGTTCGCTTAAAGGAGCATGGCGAACAACTGGTTTTAATGGTTCAGATAACCGTGCGTGTTCTTCTTCAATTGTGAATGGGTTTCTGCGGGAAAAAAAATGCGGGTTTCTGATTGGGGGTTTTGGGTAGTTGTTGGTGTTCTTGGATTTTCTTGGGAGGTTGTTGGTGGGGAGCGATGTGACGGTGGTGGTTGATTAGCAACTTTGAAAAAATTGTTTGAGTTTTCAATTTTTTAGAAAGAAAATTTCTGTTTACTATAGTATTCTTCGATGAAAAGAATTAAAAGGATGGTTGCTAAAGCGAATGTGATGACTGCCTTTTTTATACATTTGCACATTGTCATGATTAGGGATGTTAAAAATGTGAGAAAAATTATGAATAGTAGAAAAATATCAGTTCTACTAAAGATGGTTCGAAACATTTAATTAGACTTGAAATTAACGTACCTGTGGAGGTTATCAAGGATTTTTGAAAGTTGGAAGTATATTTCGAATAGGGAAAAGAAAAATTAAAAAAGTTGCAAAAATTATTAAAAGAATTATTAAAGTTTTAAAAGTTTCGGCTAAAAATATTATAAAAACTTTAAGAAGATTAGAAATTTCATGAAAAGGTTCGAAAGTATATGTTTAAAATTTGTAACTGTTGCGGAGAGACGCATTTAAGATATGATTCGTTCCGCCGATTCTTTTTTAAGTTTTTGGGGCTAAATTCAGTGTGGACGGATTATTTATTGATTTTTTGACAAGTGGGTTGGGTTTTGTCAAATTTTGTTGAAGTGATATTTTATGGTGTTCGGGAGGTCTTCTTAGTTTTGTTTTCATTTGTTGGATAATTGGTGGCATCCAGGAAATATTTGTACTTTGGGCTAAATGATCATGTTTTTTTTGTTTTTTAGGCTAATTTGCAATTTTTGGTTGGAGGGTTTTTGAGGTCTGGGTTGGGAAAATTTTGTTGATCTTTGTAATACTTGATAGGGGAGGATTGTAATAATGGAATAGTGTTTAATTTAGTTGTCAGTTTTCAGCAGGTTGCTTATTTGTGAACTGGAGGTCTTGAAGTTACAGTTATAGTTATAGTTATGCCTGGAGATTAATAATAATAATTGATGTCAATAATGTGATGAATTTGAGTGATTTCTATTAGCTGACTTTGAACTAGAACTGTTCAGGTGTGTCCTCAGCATGTTAATACAAAAATGCAAAAATGTGCAAATTCAAAATGATTAAGAAGAATTAGGAGGTAATAAATAAAATTAAAGTTGATTTTAAATTTCAACTTTCTTTAATATTTTAGATTGTGGAATAAATGTTTTATAATTTTTGCGTGGCTGACTTCTAATTCGTGATGATTCTCTATTTTCAAATTTTTCCTGTTGATTCTGTGGTAGAACTTTTTCTGTAATTTTTCTTTTTTTTCTTTCTTTCTGAGATGTTTTTGTTTCTGGTAAAAAAGATATTTGGGGGGCTGTATTTTTTTGTTGTGTTGGTTTTTGATTCTTGTTTTTATCGATGTTTTTGTTTTGTTCAATTTCTGGATTTTTTTGAACAATTCTTAAACCTGTGAAAGAAATTAATTGAGTTAATTCGTGAAGTGCATATTCTTTTGGATAATAAGCTAATAGATTGTTCTGATGTTGAACAATTTATTTTTTACTCGAATCAGTAAGTTCGTATGTTACTTCAGTGGGTTTATCAATTGTTTGATATGGTCCTTTTTGGAGTGGTTGTAATTTTTGGAAATTACTTTTTGTGTAGTGAAATTGGGAATTAAAACAAATGTTCCGATTTTTAAATCTGTTGCTGGCGTGAAGCGTGAATTAATTTTAGTTTGTAATGTTTTGGCCTTTGTAACAATTTCTTTGTTAATTTTTGGTATACTTCATAATGTTTTTTATCTCGATTTAAAATCCATTTGGTATGTGTGCCGGAAGCTAATTTTAAATATTGTGGATGATGGAAGTGATCTTCATTATGCGTATGTAATGGTAAATTGTATCATATTGAATCTTTATTTGGTTGATAATAAACTTGTGCGATTTTGTGAGCATTTGCTGATTTATTTTCGTGGTTTTTGATTGAAAACCTTTTCGTTTGGTGACATTCTAACTGTCGTTGTGATTTGTGAGTTATAAGATAAAAGGAATAATTTTACACCTGCTGACCAGTCGTTATATCGTGTATCATTTCCCTTTATCATACAACTAAGATATTCTTGAGCGGTTCATACCTTCGACTAATCCGTTTGTCCAAGGCGCATGAGATGCACGTGGTTTATGTTTGATATTATATAAGTGACATAGCTTGATAATTTCATTATTAATGAATTCAATGCCACAGTCTGTGACTAGTATTTCGGGTAATACAAATTTAGCTATCCAATGCTAGCAGAGTGTTTTATATGCGTAATAAGCATTATAATGGGGTACTGGGTTGAATGCTACGTAGTGCGTGAATGCATCAACAATGACCATTATGAAAGAGTAAGCTTTGGAGGATGGTGAAATTGGTCAAATTAAGTTCTATGATTAAAATATAGATTTTGTCCTTTAAAATTTTGTGTTTCTGCAAATTGCTTTTGGGTCAGGTAAGGTTTTTTAATTGACATAAATTACAATCGTTGCATAATATTTCAATCCAACTTAGTGCATTTGAGAAATAAAAATTTTGGATGAAATTAGAGTATGTTTTTTCTGATCCTGAGTGTCCTCTAATATTTAGTGTATGTGATGTATTGAATGCTATCAACATCAAACTTAAAGGTAGACGAGGTACTTTTAAGTCAAGTGTTTGATATTCTAAAAGATCTGTATTTTCATTGTTGGTGGTTTTATTAATGGTTCTAAAATATCGAAAGAGTGTTTTTTCCTAAGATTGTGGTATCAGCTTTCGTCGGTTTAGTTTTATATTTGTGCCATGATTTTAGTTGGCTTATGACTGGATCAAGATTTTGGTGTTTTTGTGATAATTCTAGTCTATTTTTTTCTAATGTTGGTAAAAAAATATTTCTACTTCTAATAGTTTTGATAGGGGTATCGTGTCAAGAGTAACATGAAGACTAAAAATTTTGATTTATCGTATATTTTGAATCATTCCGTGATGGTACTGATAAATTTATAGTATGCGTTAAATTTTCTTTTTCTGTTAAAAGGAAAAAGGTCCTTTTTATATGGTCGTCGTTTAATTCGTTTTTGTTGAGCATTGTTTTTGATCCAATATGAATATGGAAGTGGATTAAATGTGGATGTACCTAGTAAATCATCTTCATTATGATTATTTTGGCAATCTAAATAGAGTGGAAAATGTTGTAGATTGTTGATTTGTGATTGATCTATGTCAGTTTTTACTGCATATTTACATTCTAATCGTAGTGATGTTGCCTTTTTTGCTAGGTAAAATTTAATCTTTTGTGGTATTTCAACGGTAGTTTTTCGTGTAAATAGTTCAGGTGGTGTATTTCTTCTTAGAGTATCTGGTAATGCAAGGTTTTTTCATTAGAATTAATTGAAATCTATAAACTCTATGGTTTGGACTTGATTTTTGTGTAAAAAGAGATATAATAGGTTTGTGATCTGTGAATAAAACTGTTGGATGGTTTAATCCAAGTATCAAGAATTCATATTCTGTAAGAGTATATATTATAGCTGTGCATTTTTTCATAAGAGTAGAGAGTCGTAGTTCAGCTTGTGTGAATAAGCGAGAATTTGCTAATATGAGATTCAATTTATTCGTTCAATTGTGTGATTGTAACAGTGCTGCGTCGATGCCAAAATTCGAAGCATTGCACATTGCATAGAATGGTTGATTGGAGTCTCAAATTGTATTTAATATTTGTTCTGTGAGAAGTTTTTTGATTTCTTCAAAGCGTGTTTGGTGTTCTGTTGTCCATTCAAAGTGATTTTGTTGTCTAAGAATGTTGTAGAATGGTCTTAAATATAATTACATTTTATATACTTATTTACTTAAGAAATATAACTTTCCAAGTTTTTCTTGGATTTTCTTTTTGTTTATAGCTGGCTGGAGTTTTTGAATTGCGTCTATGCGTGATTTCAATGGGGTTATAGTGTTTTTGTCAATATTGTGTCCAAGAAATTTTACACGTGTTAAGAAAAAATGTCAATTGTCTGGGGCTGCTTTCATGTTTTTTTTTTGAAAATTTGATGCTACTGTTCTAAAACTATGAACATTTTGTCATTAAATTATTATTGCAAGGATAGATCGTCTAAATATTTGATTGCATTTTTCTTGAGTATAAGTGGTCTAAAAATTTAATTCATAAATGCTGAAAAAGCTGCTGGTCCTATAGATATTGCATAGAATAATCTATTGAATTCGTATTGTTGATTTCCAATAAGAAATTGTGTCAATCGTTCTGATTGTTTGTCTAATGGCATTTGATTATATGCACTCTTCATATCTGCGGTTGTGAAATATTTACCCTTTGTTTTTGTTAGAATTACTTGAACTGGTTTAAAAGGCCAATTACATTTAGATTCATCAATAAGTGAATTCAGATATCTAGCGTCTAGAACTATTTTTAGTGATTCTCCTTTAGCTAGGATGATAACGGGGTTGATGAAGGTGTTTCCGTTAGGTTGTTCTTCTTATTTACTGGAGATATGATTTCATATTGTTCTAAAAAAAATCAAGTAATCTATTGACTTTGTCATGTAGGTGAATTGGTACTTTGCTTGCTCTTTGTTTTTTGAAAACTGCCTCAGGTTTCAAAGTTAGATGTAGTGGCGATTTTACTTTTCCAACGCAAAATTTAGATGTGACATAAATTATTGGATTTTTAAATAATAAATCGGCCAATTTTTCAAATTCATTCTATGTTATCTGAGAGTGTTGAAATTTGAACATTGTCAGAAATTTTTGTTGTTCTACTGTATAATGTCATATTTTAAATGTTGGTTTAAAGTAAGTTGTTTTTGTGAAATAGTCTGTATTTCTTTTTTCGTTGCTTATTATATTATTTATTGATAATTCTTCGTTAAGAATTTTTGATTGACATATATCTAAAAGTTGTAATATTTTATTGACTCGATATGCTACTTCTTTTGTGGAAGAAGTTGTTGCATTTTTTTTGCAATATGCTAGGAGTCCTAAAGGTAGTCTTATTTGGTACGACGAATTGTTGTATACATGTAGAGAAATAATATCAGAATTTGAATGTTTTATGGATGAGATTGTTACTCGTAAGAATTTATGGATTGGTCTGAATTCAAGGTCAGACATGAAGAGATGTTGTTTATTTTGTTCTTTATCACATTGTTGAACTTGTTCAATTGAAAAATTATATACAGTTCTTGAGAGTGATTTCAGGTATTCCGTTCCTGATTGAATATGGGGTAAAATTTAGAGAAAAATGGTGGTTGTTTGTTTATTCTTTGGAAAAATGTTAAAGCTGTGTTCTTCATTCTTGTGTTTTTATCCTTAATATGAATTTTACTAATTAAAGATTTTATCGTTGGTATATATTTCGTTATGAATGGTATTCCAAAAATATTGTGTTTTCTATCTGTGATGTGGAATGTTTGTCTAAACGGTTTGTTTAGGAGTATACTTTGTTCCAACGTTTAAGTGGGAAAAAGGAAAAGTTGGATTTTTCCGTAATTTGTTGAGCCTTGTGCTGATGCTAGTCTACTGGTTGTTTTCAAGGGTATTAATTTTGGATGTAGAGTTTTGATGTCATTCCAAGTGGGAATGTTAATAAAATTTTAGCTCCTGAGTCGATTAAAAAATCTATTTCAAGGTCAGGTGGTTGAAATTTTTTACTTTTGGGCTTTCTAAGAGAAATGGGATTGTCCAAGTTTTTTCTTTTGGTGTTTCTTTTTGTATGTTCTGATATATGTTATTTGTACTTGAACATGGTACTTGGTCTTTTTCAAGTTTTTTTACTGTATTTATTTCTTTTATATCTTGTACTAGTGGTATGTTAATACTTGTAGGTCTAATGGAATAATCTAGAAGAAGATCGAATTGATTTTCGTAGATATATAGGTTGTTCACATTTAACAGGTTCATAGTCGTTTTCAACCTCAATCATAATGACTGAGATGGTTTTGTCCGTAACGCTTTCGCTGTCTGTCGATTCACAATTAATGTGATTTAATTGTAATTCAGTACTTTCTGTACTATCGATGCCAGGGGGTCTGAATTTGTTTATTCAGTTGTTAAGCTTAATTTATTTGCCTTTGATGTTTTGGTGTATTACTTCTAGTCTTGTTTTGAGAATTAGGGTAACGGTTATTATTCCTATGAGGTGATTGGGAATAATTCCTTTGTCAATTGTTATAGTTTGAATTTCTATTTTGCGAGTTATCTCGTGATCTATTGGGATAGTTATTGTAGTTAGATCTTTGATAATTTGATCTGTTGTTTGAATAATCTCTCCATCTGTTGTTTTGGTATCGCTGATTTCGACTATTTGATTAGCTTCTATTTCTATTGTTGGAATAATTCCTGTTTCTATTGTATGATGAGTTTCGTGATCTATCAATTGAATAATGTCTATTCCTAGAGTTTGAGTGGGAACTGGTATCAAACGTTTTGTCTGGTCTTTTTAGTTTGATCGTGAATAGGTGTTTCGATACTGATTGTTTTATTTATTTGATCGACCATATTTTGTGAGAAATTCCGTGAGTTTCTTTGTTTTGGCGATCTGCTTCTAAAACTAGAACTATAAGGTGATTGGTTTCTGGAATAATTTGAATTATTTGGATGTGGTTTTCTAGAGCTTTTATTAAAATGGATGTTTTTGTTTGGTTAACTTTGGTCTTCTTTCATGTGTTGATAAAATGATTTATTTGGTTCTTTGTACTTTTGTGGTTTATTTTAGTTATCTTGCTGTTATTGTCGATATTCGGCAATGCTGTGTCCATAACTTTGGCAATAGTTACACCATTTTTTCAAAGATGGTTTACTTTTAAAATTTAGGTTTTTCTCGTATATGTTCAAAATTTCAGTGCTTTTTTCTGATAAACCTACGTCTGATCGTGTATGTTATTCATTTGTGTAGTATTTGTTTGGATTCTATTAACGTATTTTAGTTTAAGATTCTCTGTTTCTTCGAGTTTCATAGTGATTTCAGCTTGCTCTAATATATCAACTAATTTTCTAATATCAAAATTGCGTTCTCGAATTGAGGAGGGATGTGATGCTCTCTTTTTAATTGCTATTTTCCTTAATTGGCGTGTTAGCGTCATCATTAAAATTTCTGTCAGTTTTGTGTTTTAGTAGTCATGAGTGTTCTGTGAATACGCTTTACGAGCTAGTGTTTCGAATCTTGCTGCTAATTGTTTGATCGTTTTGTTTGGTAGTCTACGAATTTCATCACATAAAATTCTTTGATCTTGTTTGTTTCTTTCAGAATCGAAGATTTTTGAAAATTCGTGTGTGAATCTTATTCAATCTGATTTTATATCTATTGGTAAAACTGACAACCATTTTTGAGCTGCGCCATCAAGCGTGGTTTGTATTAACGCTGTGCGTCTGTGTATCCAATTTTGATGAAGTGGTGTAATTACTGGTTCGGGTCCTTTATTTAAAATTAAATTTGCTGTGACTGCATTTAAAAAATCTTCTACAGAATATTCAGGGTCTTTGCTTGTGAATGCAATCAATGGTTTGTTCGATGTTTTTGACAATCCACCCATTAGGTATGGATTCATAGTCATTTGTAATGATTCTGTGGCATTTGGTATTTAAGAAAAAATTGTAAGTTGACTTTTTATGATTTCATGTTGCTGTATATAGTATGGTAGCGGGATTTCATTTTGCATTTGTCCTGGTTGACAAGAATTTGTACTGGTAGGGTTTTTTATCTGTACTGGTTGATAGGTTTTGTACTATTTGGGTTTTGCATTTGTAGTGGTTGTCGAGTTTGTGTCCTAGCTGAGTTTTGTGGGTAAAACATATATTTTGACATGCTAGATTTGGTCGATGTTGTTGTACACGGTATTTTTGTGTATATGGTAAAAAAAAATCTGGTTGATAGTATTCATCATCATCTGATGACAAATCAGTAGATGCATAATAAGATGTTTATTGTCTATTTCTGTTTTGGTGAAAAAATGGATAATTTTCACTTTTATCTTGTGATGTTTGTGGGTAGTCATAGAAATTTACTGATTTTGATGATGGTTGTGGAAAATTTGATTTTTGTGAAAACAAATGATTTTGCGTGTTTGTACGGGAAGGTTGAGTTGTTTGTGGTCGGTTGACTTAATTATAATTGTGTTCTGTAAAACTATTTCTAGTGAATGTTTTTCGTTTTCCTGATGGTTTCGTTATTGGTCTTAACGTTTGATAATCCATGTAAGAATATTTTGTAACAACGGAGGGTTTAACCGTGGATTGTAATGTTACCTGTGGTAATATTGGGTTTTTGGGTCATGACGTAAAATGTTTGCATGTATTGGTGAAATGCTTTGTTGTGTTGTTGTGGCTATTGTTTCAACTATTTCTTCATTCGCGAAATGTGATGGTTTTTGAATATTTTATTGGGTAAGATTTTTAGTTCCATTTAGGTTTTCCCGTTTGATAATAGCTGAGTTTAAACTAATAATTTCTATTCTATCAGGTAGAAATGAAGTATATTTTAAAGTGTTGCGTCTACTGTGAATGGAAATACTTTTACGTAATCCTTGTGATTAGAAATAGTGTTAATTGCTTGACTCGAGATGTCTATTGGTTTGTTCAAAAATAGTGCTTGAGACCATTCGGGGTCCCACTCATTATCTGATTGTTCTGCTAAAACAGTGTGATCGTTTGTACTTTGGGATCTGAAATTTTTTCTTGCTGGTGAAACTAAATCGATATTATGTGTAAAATAAGCAATAATAAACTATGCTAATAATTTTTGCAGATCAACTTTAACATTTTTTTGTCTCAGAGTTTTTACATAGCAAGTGTTAAGCTACACTTCGCAACTATGTGAATTTTTCTTCAACTCTGAAAATTGTGTTGTTCAGTATCTTTCCTCAAAATCAACCGCCCTTCAGCAAATGTGAGAAAAATACATATTTTCCTTTTTTACTAGTCTCTGGCTTTTGTCCTATTTTATTTTTTTCCAGTTAAAATTGAATTTTCTGTAAATAAAAGAATCATATTTTTTTGTAGCAACGATTGTCTGCTCTTGCTAGCTTATGTTCCGTTTTTAAGGGGATTTTTTCAGCGTAGCAACATCTGCGGAGGTGTTTTTATCAATCGTTTTTGTACAATAAAAAACTTAGCGACTGTAATGATCATTGAAGGTTTTTCTTCAAGGAATCTATGTTTGCAAATGAAAATCTAAATTCATTGCTAATAAAACTCTAAATTTGAAAGTTTGTGTTGGCTTTTGCCTTACGACCATGAAACTTAAAGGAAGGTTTCTTTGTAGTCGTATATCGTCTCTTCTCCGAGGTCTTCTTCCAATACCGGGTAGTTCTCGTAATGTTCGGAATGGTGGCTCTGATTTATTGAGTCCTAGAGACATTTCAATTAAATTATTGTGATTTAACTTTTTTGAAAATGTTTTTGTCTAATTCTAATTTATCTTGTTAGTTCTAAGCTAATTTGTTTTTAAGGTCTTGTTCGAAACTTTTAGTCGCACCAGATAAGTTGAGTTCTTAGGTCTAACTCATAGAGTAATTTTAGATAGGGTACACCGTCTGCTCGTCACGCTATCTTATTTTCGGCCGGATAGATTCGTGCAACTTCTTGGTCTAATACCGATCTTAATCTTACTCTTATATCTGCTAGTCTGAATTAGTCTCAATAGATCTAGAGTAAACTGGTTTATTGCGAGAAGGTCTCTGGAGAGGCAACTAATTTCTAAGTTAAATTCAAATCTCTCTGGTGCTCTGAAATTAAAAGTAATTTCAGCACTTACAAATAAGTGGGTTGTTAGTTCGATGGAGTGTGGTTGGTTAGTATTAAAGGTTTTGTAGAGATAAAATATCGAATTCATAACCAATAATAAAATCATATTTTAGATCTGGTTCCAGATGTTCAAATCTGCTAAATTTCAACGCTATTTAACTTATGTTACAGCTCTTTTTGCATGTTTTACCAAGAGTGATCATGTCTAGAATATGAAATTAAGAGAAATCGTAGAAAAAATTGTACCAATTTTTTTTTCACAAAAAATCATACATTAAGTCGCTTCAAAATCTGTTCAAATCAATTGTTTAATTTATGTTTTGACAGCCGCCAGCTATTATTGTGAAACTAAAAAAATTTTTTGACTTGACCAAAATATGAGCTTTGTGAAGTGTAAGTAAATTCTGCAGCAAGCTGAAAACAGGTTTGTCTCGGAACCCGCAAAACGGCCGTTTTAGGATAATCTTTTTGATGTTTCGGACTCGACGAGCGAACAAATAGCTAATACACCAAATCATGCTTGGTGATTCTTGCATGAGACTGGACTTGGTGCCCCAGTCAAAGTAGCTTGCTTATAGGTATGGTTGGATTTGGTCTCAGAGTTTTTTACATAGCAAGTGTTAAGCTACCTTTCGTATCTGTGTGATTTTTTGTTCAACTCTGACAATTGTGTTGTTCAGTATCTTTCCTCAAATTCAACCGCCCTTCAGCAAATGTGAGGAAATTACTTATTTTCCTTTTTTCTAATCTCTGGCTTTTGACTTATCCCATTTTTTTCCAGTTAAAATTGAATTTTCTTTAAATAAAAGAATTATATATTTTTTTATCAACTATTGTCTGCTCTTGCTAGCTTATGTTCCGTTTTTAAGTAGATTTTTTCAGCGTAACAACATCTGCGGAGGTGTTTTTATCTATTGTTTTTGTACAATAATAAACTTAGCGCCTGTAATGATCATTGAAGGTTTTTCTTCAAGGATTCTATGTTTGCAAATGAAAATCTAAATTCATTGCTAAAAAAATTCTAAATTTAAAAGTTTGTGTTGGCTTTTGCCCTACGACTACGAAACTTAATGGAAGGTTTCTTTGTAGTCGTATATCGTCTCTTCTCCGAGGTCTTCTTCCAATACCGGGTAGTTCTCGTATTGTTCGGAATGGTGGCTCTGATCTATTGAGTCCTAGAGACATTTCAATTAAATTATTGTGATTCAACTTTTTTGAAAATGTTTTTGTCTAATTCTAATTTATCTTGTTAGTTCTAAGCTAATTTGTTTTTTAAGGTCTCGTTCGAAACTTTTAGTCGCACCAGATAAGTTGAGTTCTTAGGTCTAACTCATAGAGTAATTTTAGATAGGGTACACCGTCTGCTCGTCACGCTATCTTATTTTCGGCCGGATAGATTCGTGCAACTTCTTGGTCTAATACCGATCTTAATCTTACTCTTGTATCTGCTAGTCTGAATTAGTCTCAATAGATCTAGAGTAAACTGGTTTATTGCGAGAAGGTCTCTGGAGAGGCAACTAATTTCTAAGTTAAATTCAAATCTCTCTGGTGCTCTGAAATTAAAAGTAATTTCAGCACTTACAAATAAGTGGGTTGTTAGTTCGATGGAGTATGGTTGGTTAGTATTAAATATTATATAGAGATAAAATATCCAATTCATAACCAATAAAAAAATCATAGTTTAGATCTGGTTCCAGATGTTCAAATCTGCTAAATTTCAACGCTATTTATCTAGGGTGACAGCTCTTCTTGCATGTTTTACCGAGAGGGATCATGTCTAGAATATGAAATTAAAAGAAATCGTAGAAAAAAGTTGTACCAAAATTTTTTTTCACAAAATATCATACATTAAGTCGCTTCAAAATCTGTTCAAATCAATCGTTTAATTTATGTTTTGACAGCCGCCAGCTATTATTGTGAAACTAAATTAATTTTTGACATGACCAAAATATGAGCTTTGTGAATTGTAAGTAGATTCTGCATCAAACTGAAAACAGGTTTGTCTTGGAACCCGCAAAACGGCCATTTTTGGATAATCTTTTTGATGTTTCGGACTCCACGAGCGAACAAATAGCTAATACCGTGTATCACTCAAAATTGCTCAAAAAACAGCAAAAAGATTCAAAATTAAACCCTACAGTTTTGCAGAATTCGCAAACAATTTCCAGAAACCACACATCGTTACTTAATAAATCACTGATCAGCCAAATCCACGCAAATCCAATTGATTTTATTGATTATAATCGATTTAAAATTGAAAAAATATATATCTATATGTTTGCATCTATATGACTTAATTTTTGAAAATGTTTTTTTTTTCTTATGAATAATCTTTTTTGAAACATTTTACCTTGAAACTGTAAATGAGCGCTGGAAGCATTATACAAATTTGAAGAAAAATTCGTTCCAGGAGACGTGAATCAAGACGAAGCCGACAAAATATCAGAGTACTACAAAACAGTATCCTGCTCGAAAGATTGCAGAGTCATTATTTGTATAAACAAATGGGGCCAATTTGCGGAAGATCTGGAAACAGAAGGATCATCAGTGGCTGAAATGAGAGAGCGGTACATTGAAAGATTGAATGCCTATTTTGAAACACATGGTCATGAACATTTTAAAATTCCAGCTGAAAACGTGTTTTGTACAGATTGGAAAAAGAACTCTGAGGATCTCTCAAAGTATGGGATATCAGGAATCGAAGAAGTCAGAGATGCCATAAAAACTGAACTGCGATCCTTGGGAATCACAAATGATAATGAACTCCAAGCGGCTGTATCACCTCCTCGTGAATAGTCTTTTGTCAGCCTTGAACCTCCTGAAAAGAATCTCCTACAATTTTTTTTATATTTCCCAAAAATGTTTATCAATTTTACTGTAGCATGATACGGAAAAATCTAAATGTAAATAATTTTCGACATGCTTTGTTCGCCGATTTGTTTAAAAAAAAGTAATTGAAAAAGAAATTAACCAAAGCCGTGAATAATAAATGTTTTTGTATTATTTTTATGTGATTTATGCATGCAGTGTAAATAGTTAAAATAAGTGATTAGTTTGTATCTTGAAAATTTCTCTATCTCATCAACAAAGTGCAAACTTGGTCAGCAAATGTCAGTCATATTTGATTTTTTAATAAGAGGCAAAATTACATCGTACCTATCTTCGAAAGCTAGAGAACTTTCTTTTAAGTTTTGTATTGAAAAGCGGAGAAGTAACATTTGTAAAAAAAATGCAGTTGCAATTTGTTACCTAACATATTCCACTGAGGTTGTAGGTGGTATATAACCAGTCGAAGTTGCTCACATACCAGCCGAAAAAAAAACTTAATTTTTTTTGTAATAGTAATATAGCACTTATGTGATGGTTAAATAAGGCATGCGAATTTTTTCGGCTGGCTTATTACTCTGCGCATTTTTATTGGCTTATACCTTCGCTGAATTTTTTAAAACTGGATGTTGTTATCTAAAAATTAAAATCTTTCTTGGGATCTCTAGAAATTTTTGTGTGAGTTTCCAGTATAGTGAGATACATCTAAACATGATAAAAAAAGTCAGTCATAGCATAAATCAAACTTTCGAGTTGCTGGTTTTCATAACTACACGCTCATTTAACACAATAGAATTAAATTGAGTCTAAAAATAAACAATGCAAACCCTTTTTTGTTTTCTTTAGTCGGCAAAAAAGTTGAGTCGTGCTACTATTGAGTTCTTTAAATACAAGGACAAAACTAACAAAGGTTACAACTGATTAAATTGAGCAAATATTGAATACATCAGTTTTTTGTTACAAAAATTTTTTTCGGAGCACGAAAAAAAAGAACAAACATAATTTTTGTTGATGTTGTGGGAACTTCCTGAGAACTTTTTTTCAATCCAACGCTCTTCAAACCAACATTTATGATTGGGCGGCATTTTAAAACTATCATCTTTTCGAGTCTCCGCTCTGTCTCGAGCTCAGCGCCAATAGAAAGCACCGATGGTCGCAAAATTATTGATGTGATTTGCAAACGCTTCTTTTTTCGTCCTCTATCTTTTGCTTTCAATTTTGTTTGCTTTTGAAAACTTAACAGCTGCTAAAAATACCTGCAAGATTGAAAATTCCAGATTTTAAAAGGGAAATACAAAAAAAACAATCATTTTTTATCATTCAAACAAGAATTAAAACATGAACCTTACGCTAGATTTGAAACAATACTTGAATCTGACTTTTTGTCTTTTTCTGCATACCGAGTCTTCGACGTGATAGAATGAGCGAAAGTGCAACCTAGGTCAAACAACAAAAAGTGAAATCGCAAAACAATTGTGGTAAAGTGTTATGAGCTATATCTTGTAAAATAGGCTCAAGAACTTTAGCTTGAACTTAGAAAAGCTTGATAATCTAAGTGAAAGCTGGATCATTTTTGTTGATGACCTCAGTAGTCAAATATATAATTGGACGGTTTAAAGATGATTGAGCTTTCCAGAATAAGAAAGATATCGCTGTTTTTTTTAGCTTCAAAGTTCTGAAACTCGACCCCAATTAAATCTGCCCACTTTAGTCTTTTCCAACGACCTCTTTACCATCAGAAACTTGCCCGCATCCAAGTTTAGGCGTGAATACTTGATTATAACGGATTATTATGATGATTTTTTTTGGCAATTACAATCAATTATATTTACCAAAATTTGGAATTTAAGGGATTTATAATTGATTATAATCGTGATATTTTCCAAGAGATTGTAATCTTTTATAATCGATAATAATTGATTATAATTGATTATAGTTCTTACTAAAAACCCTTAAATTTCTTACCAAGTACACAAAGTTTTACCTTTCAAAAAGTGATCAAATGCAAGCTCCAATTCAATTGGGGTCAAATGAATGTTCAAATTTGGATCAAATGGAAAGGTAGATCATACAAGGGGGTTCTTGGGAGCGCGGAATAAATGAGGGGGTCAACTTTGGATCAGAGGACACTCAAAACAATGAACTGGAGGATAAATTGTTTATCAATTGGAAAAGTGGATCGAGTGAAGTGATCAAATGAGGAACAAATGAAATGTCAAAAATCGAATCAAATTTTAAAAAAACAGGTTGAAGTGATGGGTCAACTGTAGATCAAAATAAAGAGTAGTAGGCTAATTCGCCGGTGCTCCAACAGGGGGGGGGGGATTACTTAAACTCAAGTTTTGCGAGTTGGCATGTACAATACATATGAAACTTCACACATAAATACAACAATCAATTGTGTACGTCTATAAAACAAGTCTTTTTCTCTAAGTTTAAGAGTTTGTTAATAACGGCTTCATTTTGACAGACCTCAAGTTTATCTAAGTGTTTATTTTTAAAAATTCTGGTTTTCCACATAACACAAAATTTTTGTTCTTGTAACTTTGTTTCCTTGATCCTTGAGCGAAAAGAGTATGCCTGGACTACACTATTGACAAAAAATCAAAAAAAGGCATGCAAAGAAATGTTTTTTGCAACTAATATTACGAGGCCAAACTGTGAACTGGATAGGGGCACATTTTGTGTCTGTATGTTCCTAGATTCCAAAAACAAGTCTTTCACCATATTACAGTTTTGTCGGAACGATTAAAGAAAATGAAAGAACAAAAAAAGAACAAACTGAGCGTCCTTGTTGCAGAGCCCGCCTACATTTCCCATAAAATTATGCCTCGTGATGAAAAAAAATTTTTCTCCCATTTTTGTAAATTTTGAATGTAATCAACTCAGAAAAATTTTATGTAAGAACTTGTGAGCCTAGTGTTTCTTTACGTAAAACAGTTTCAAAAAATCATTAATAGAAGTCAGTAGTTTCGATTAACATTTTTTGATCAAAAATCACCTTCTTACATATTGAAATACACTTATTTTCAAACTGCACTACTATTTCAAAATGAGTAACAAGTTCATAATCAATTTTAGTTTCGTTGTCCAAACTGAAGTGTCCAAACTCCTGAATGTTGATCCAAATTATCGAATAGCGTGAGTTGAGGCTTTTTTGAAAAAAAAGCGCCGATTTCGACCAAATTTCGCATTATCCTCAATCAAACTTATTATGGTATTGAACTCAGTTCGAACTTCACCCGGGTGGACATAAAAATGCTAATCAAACAATTTCCTAAAGGAAAAATGCTTACCATACACTTTTCAGGCATTTCCATAAGTACAGAGATTGCATGAAATATTTATGATTTGAAATTTTCCTAAATGGAAATTTTCTGAGTAGCATTTTCCCATACACCAAAAAAAAGAGGTTTTTTTACAATTTTTTCTCAAAGTTTTTTGAACGTATTCGTGACCGAACACAAGTGACAAAAACTATGGCTTACTCAAAAGTATAGCCACCAAAGGGTTGATCGTTTGGCATTTACACTGCATTGGACGACCTGAATTGTGTAAGACTTTTTTCACAATTCATATACTGCAAAAACCCATTTTTTTTAAATTTGGTAATACTAGTCAAGGATGGTGATTTTTAAAATTAGTATTTTCAAACTACAAGATTGTGATCAAGGCATATATAAACATGCCATGCAAAATAAATGGGAGTTTTTAGCCTGTTTGAAAAAAAATTGTCAAGAGAAACAGAAAAAAACAGTTTTTGTGTATCCAGTACTTCGTTATGCACAAAAAACTAAACTTTGCAAACAGTTTTTTCGTGACACGGTAAATGTTTGTTTTGTTAAAAGTTTCTATTTGAATTTGAAAAAAAAAAAATTAGTGCAATTTCAAAATAGTTTTCGAAATGAGTTTAGTTGTCGCCATCAAAGTTTTAGTTGTCGAGAATTTTTTGTTGTCGCCATCAAAAAAAGTACTAGTCATACAATTTCAATATATGGAAATTACATGCTTACAATTTTTTTTTACAATTTTTTTTTCTTTTTTGGTTAGTACGATGCACTGAATTATAAGCCCAAACAAAAAAAAAGTTCTTTGAAATTTCGATGACTTCATTAGTATGAACTTGCATGAGTAGTATTTTTTCATAGACCTAAAGTATGAAATTATATAATTAGCTTTTTTGGTCTAAGGAGGTCAACCCGGGCTGGGCATTGGGCATTTAATATTATTTCTTGTTCTTCAACCGAAAGAGTTGGTATGTCGTTATTGCTGCTCAGTTGGCAGATTTCCTCGCTTGCCAAGCCATTGATTTTGTCTTTTTCGTCGCTATTCCAGCCAAAGTTTGAATGTCGTGCACTCTAAAAAATGCTCATACCACATATGCTCAAAAAATGAATCATAGCAGTTCAAAAATTGAACCCAAACATGTAATACAACATGAATCAAACTGTGAATTCAAACGCGTCAGACTTCTTGTTGAAAAACCCTGGAACCGGCTTTCAATCATGACCAGAAAAACATACTTTGCTTAAAATTCTTCCAACAAGTTAAAGAAGAAAACAGTTACAGAAGCCCGTGTTAAAATTGTGAAAAATTAGAAGAAAAAAAAACAAATATAATCTACCAGAATAGCAGGCTTTTTTGGCAACTTTTTGTTGATTTTTTGTTGATACCCTGAATACTCATTTATATATATACGTGACGGTTGAAAGACTGATTGAACTAACAGAATAAAACTGATGTCGCGGTTTTTTTGAGCATCGAAATTCCGTCAAAACATTTGGGTCAAGTTTTGTTTTGGTCTGAAACTTCACCTCAATTAAATCTGACCAATTCTGCTTATTATATAGAGAATAAAATGAAATTGAATTGTGATTTTTGTGATAAAAAGATTAATTTGTTTTAAATTTTATTAAAAATTAATAAAAACAAATAAAGTTGTTAGATTGAATCAGGCTGAAAACCATCAAATTGTAACTTAAGTTTTTATCTGCTTTCAGAATTTATTTTGGAATCTTTTTGTAACTAATTTTATTGTTCATTTATGGCAAATTTTTGTTGAGAATGAGGATTTGAGTACACTGTATGTTTGATTGGGTTGGATTCTGAAACGCTGAATTCATGGAGGGTAAGGTGGATCAAATGGAAGGTTGGAGCAGTTGAAGGGTCAAAGTTTTAAACAAATGACGGGTGACTTTTGAATCAAATTGAAGGGTGGAGAAGTAAAGGGGTCAAAACGTGATCGAATGCAAGCTCCAATTGGGGTCAAATGAAGGTTCAAATGTGGTCAAATGGAAAGACTGATCAAGTGAAGGGGGTCATTGCGGATCAAAAGAAAGGTGGATCAAATGAAGGTTCAAATGTGGATCAAATGGAAAGGTAGATCATACAAGGGGGTTCAAATAGGTTATCTTGGGACCGCGGAATAAATGAGGGGGTCAAATTTGGATCAGAGGACAGTCTAACGTTGAAATGGAGGATAAATTGTTTATTGACAAATTGGAAAGGTGGATCGAGTGAAGTGATCAAATTAGGAACAAATAAAATGTCAAAACCGAATCAATTTAAAAAACAAAACAGGTTGAAGTGATGGGTCAACTGTAGATCAGAAGAAAGAGTAGTAGGCTAATTCGCCGGCGCTCCAACGGGGGGGGGGGGGGGGGGTTACCTAAACTCAAGTTTTGCGAGTTGGCATGTACAATACATATCAAAATTCACACATAAATAGAACATTCATTTTTGTTATCATTAATAGAAATCAGAAGTTTCGATTAACATTTCTTGATCAAAAATCACCTTCTTACATATTGAAAGACACTTACTTTCAAACTGCGCTACTATTTCAAAATGAGTTACATGTTTGTAATCAATTTTAGTTTCGTCCTGAAGTGGTCCAAACTCCTGAATGTTGATCCAAATTATCGAATAGCTCGAGTTGAGGCTTTTTCGAAAAAAAAACGCCGATTTCGACCAAATTTCGCGTTATCCTCTATAAAACTTATTATGGTATTGAAATCAGTTCGAACTTCACCCGGGTTGAAATACAAATGCTAATCAAACAATTTCCTGATGGAAAAACGCGTATCATACACTTTTCACGCAATTCCATAAGTACAGAAACGGCATGAATTGCTTAAGATTTGTGAATTTTCATATATGAAAATTCTCTGAGTAGCATTTTGCCATACACCAAAAAAAAAGGTTTTTTTTCTTAAAATTTTTTCTCAAAATTTTTGGATGTATTCGTGGACTAACACATGTGACAAAAACTACGGCTTACTCAAAAATATAGCCACCAAAGTGTTGATCGTTTGGCATTTACTCTGCATTAGGGTGCATATACAAAACAGTCCCATACAAAACAGTCCAATACAAAATAGTCCGAAAAATCATGTAATGGAGGAAAAACCAGTCCATTAGAAAACAGTCCGGTTTAAGGTCTCCGGTGGGCGCGCTGCGCGCTCGTCGCCGCTTTGCGGCGATAACCGGCTCTAAATTTCGTATCAAGTCCTACCCTCTGTTGGCAAGCTCGCAACACGTTGGCGCGACTGCGGCGGTCACTATTTTGTTCATTATGTTTGTTTCATTCTCGGCCTGCCGGCTTGTTAAAACAATTATTACTTGGGACTGTTGTTCGGACTGTTTTGTATTGGACTGTTTTTTCGTTCATTTTCATACTTTTCCGGACTGTTTTGTATTGGATTGTTTTGTATGGGACTGTTTTGTAAAAACACGTGCATTAGAAGACCTGAGGTGTGTAAGGAAACGACCTAAATTGTGTAAGACTTTTTTTTCACAAATCATATAAAGGAAAAAACCCATTTTTTAAAATTTGGTAAAACTAGTCAAGGATGATGATTTTTAAAATTAGTACTTTCAAATTATAAGACAAAAATCAACGCATATATAAACATGCCATGCAAAAGAAATAGGAGTTTCTAGCCTGTTTGAAAAAAAACTGTCCAGAGAAACAGAAAAAAAAACGTTTTTTGTGTATCCAGGACTTCGTTATGCACAAAAAAATTAAACTTTGCAAACATTTTTTTTGGTTAAAAATGTTTGTTTTGTTAAAAATTTCTGTTTGAGTTTGAAAAAAAAAATTTGGTGCAATTTCAAAATAACTTTTAGAAATTATTTTAGTTGTCGCCATAAAAGTTTTAGTTGTCGAGAAATTTTTGTTGTCGCCATCAAAAAAGTACTAGTCATACAACTTCAAAATATGGAAACTACATGCTTACAATTTTTTTTTAAATTTTTTTCTTTTCTGTTTAGTACGATGCACTGACTTATATGCCAAAACAAGAAAAAAGTTCTTTGAAATTTCGATGATGTCATTTTAGCAAAAAGTATGAAACTTGCATGAGTAGTATTTTTTCATAGAATAAATTTACGAAAAAATATAATTAGCATTTTTGGTCTATGGAGGTCAACCCGGGCCGGGCATTTAATATGACTTCTTGTTCTTCAGAGCGTTTAAAACGAAGGAGTTGGTCTGTCGACATTGCTGCTCAGTTGGCGCTTGTCAAGCCATTGATGTTGTCTTTTTCGTCGCTATTCAAGCCAAAGTTTGAATGTCGTGCACTCTAAAAAATGCTCATACCACATATGCTCAAAAAATGAACTTAAATATGTAATATTACACAAAACACACTGTGAAATCAAACGCGTCAAATTTCTTGTTGAAAAACCCTGGAACTGGCTTTAAATCACGACCAGAAAAACATACTTTGTTCAACATTCTTTCAACAAAATAAACAAGAAAAACAGTTTGAGAAGCCCATGTTAAAATTTTAAAAAATTAGAAGAAAAAAAAAATAATCTACCAGAACAGCAGACTTTTTTTGGCAACATCCAGATTTCGCTTCTTTTAGCAGGCGGTGAGTCACTGGAATTGTTTAGGACCTTTGTACTACTCATGCATGTCCAAATTGACATCAGCTTGTGAGAAAGTGAAATTTATACTGAAGTCCAAAAAAAATGTCTAGAGAATCTATGTTTTTTTTGGACAAATGTTTGACAAGTCCACCATGCAAACAAAGTTTCCGCTATCTTCTACTGACTGAAGTCGACCAAAAACATCTAGCTCCTGGTGGTGTCCCATTCTTTAACCCCACGATATTTAACCCCCTATGTTTACACACCCTTAAATATAACCCCGTAACATTACAACCCCACAACAATTTAACCCCCTTTTAATGACAATAATTTGTTTCAAATCAGGTCCTTTTCAGAATTACAGGAGTAGTCCAATTAAGTGTACTAATTGAGACCTGAAAAGCTTATTTTAATTCATTTGATGCCTCAAGGATCTCAAAAATAATTGCATTTCAATTAGTTAGAGAAAGAATCCCTCACTCACGCGTTTAAAACAGAAATAACCTAAATGGTGCTAATTGAAGGCAACAAAAGACGTTTGTGAGTTTTGTCAAAAAAACTCACTGCATATTTCTTGAACTATTGTTCTACCACTCTATCAGAGCAGATATAATGCTTGAAGCGTCAATCCATTTTTTTAATCTTCGAAAGACAAACAAAAAACAAAAGCTAGTGGTATCAGGCCACGAGTTTTACCTTAAACGCAAAAACAAGACAAATTCAAATTGGATCTGCTCGAAGTACCAAACCCATAAATGCCGCGCAACAGCAATCACGGATGGAGAAAACGTTATTGAAACGAAACGAGGGATGAACATAGTCACGATATTCCCACGGCGCTTGACTAATTTTGAAAAACATCAAGGATCTGAGCGATAGTAATACCCCAACAGTCGCAATCGCAACCGCCATTCAGCCCTTTACAGACGACTTTACCACTCAACTAGCCCTACCAACCAAAGAAAAACTTAGTTCGCACCGCACAACGAGCGCTCAAGCAACGAGAAGAAGTCTTTTTTAGCAGGCCGCTATTCAAGCTTTTCAGAAAAATTTCCCAAGACCAAGCTGTCGGGATGTTTCTTCCATCTTTCATAAAGTTTTATGAGAAAAATCGCGGAGCTCGGATAGAAAAAGGATTACGAAACAAACCACGAGTTAGCTTTTGCACTCAAAATGTTACCCGAATTGGCTTTCGAAAAAGAAGAAATAGGAAATTCATACAAAAAAATAGTGGAAGAAATTCAAATAGTTTGCGATCGACCATGAAATAGTCGGAAAAATTAGCAAAAGTTGACGAGCTTTGCGTTTTTTTGGATCTAACCTCTTGAAAAGTGTCGTCCAGAATCGAGAAATCATATTCCCCCTTCATTATGAAATCAAGGGGATGCGGCATCATCGGGTTTGGCCAGAACAACAAATGCTGTAGAGGGCTGGCATTATGGCAGACAGTCATACTTCAAGGGGTTACATCCCATTATATAGAAAGTGATTGCAAATTTGCAAAAAAATTCTTCCGTGCAAAAACCTAATTTCTGTAACGCCTCGAGTGAACACCATTTTACAAAAAAAGGAAAAAAAACTGGGTGCTCAACGAAAAAGTGCAGAATATTATGTTTCTTAACGAAGAAAAACTAATTTGCATTTCTTTTGCACTATGTCGAATCTGAGTTAAATATTTGCTCTTTAGTTTTTTTTGTATATATTTTCAAATTAAAACTTTGTTTGTCAACTTTTTTGAGAAAAGATGGCTCCTTGCAGCCTCCAGGAGATGTAAAAAAACGCATTGACTTGACTCGCATTTGACAAATGCTGTTTTTAGCAATTTAATCCCGGAACAATCGCTCCTTTGGATGGAAAGCTAGGTTGGTACTAGGGGCTGGCAAACCCTTTAGTCATTGCGTTGTATGCCGACAGTTCGAAACAAAGTTGACAAAGTTTAGATGGTTCGGAAAAATAGATAAGTTTTGATTAAAATCATCGGTATTTCAATTTAAAATGGTCCGCTTAGATCAACTTTTGTGTCACAACCAGTTCTCATTTCATATTTCACTTGAATTCAGCCAATTAATCTTTTATTGGCAGGAAATTTTTTAAGATCAAGTTCAGTTTTCGAAAAATCCAATCAGTTTTGGTAATTAATTTGAATAATGTCGGTCATATTCGTTTTCAAGTTCATATCAATGTCTAGACTATCGGCATCGTCATTTCTGTTCATATCTAAAACGCATTTAGCAGCGTGCATCTTAATTCATTTTGGTTCGCAAAGTTTTCGCAATTAAAGCTTTGATGTTTACCGACGATATGGATCCGAATCCCTTTAAAGTAAGTTTTGCTTTTAATCAATAGTTGGTGTTAAAAAAGGGTTAAATTGCAGTGGGGTTATCTAATTTCGGGGTTATATGAGAGAGTGTATGAGAGAAAGAAAAAAGGGGTTAAGAAACACGGGGTGATAATCTTGGGAACCCTCCTGGTATTTTTGATGAAGCAGATGAATTCATGAATCCAGCCGCCGAAATAACTAGGATGTTTGTTAGAGGTAACTACTCGGCTTGAACTCCATGTACCAAAATTATGTCTCTTACAAATCCATACACCAAAATTGCCTATCATACAATTTTATACATCAAATGTATGGAAAAATACCAATCATAAAACTTGCATACAATTTCCAAAAAACCCTTGAAAAAAAATTCAAACTAGTTTCTGCGGCTATTTGAACCAAATGATTCTGTCTGGTGATAGAAAAAAAGTTTTTTTTTGGATAAAAAATGGTTACCATACAATTTCTAAATGTGAAAATTGTTTGAATAGCATTTTTCTGATGGCGACAACAAAAATTTTCAAAGTATTTTCGAAATTGCTCCAAAATTTTTTTTCCATCGCAAATCGAAGTTTATTCTCGAACAAACCTTTTCAAAAAAAGTTGCATGCAAATTTAAGTTTTTTTTTATTTCTCTGGATAACTTTTGCGAACTGGCTAAAAAGTAATATCCTTTTGTAAGGCATATTTATATATGCCTTGATCAATGTCTCATATTTTGAAAATTTCAAAAAACTAGTCATCTTTGAGAAAAGTTGATGCAGTTTATAAGTTTTGTGCTTTCAGTTTATGATTTGCGAAGAGAAGTCTTACAAAATTGAGGTCTTTTCCAACGTATTGTAAACTCCAGACGATCAACCCTTTGGTGACTCTAGTTTTTAGTGAACCTTGGTTTTAGTCACTTTTGTTAGGTCACGAACATTTTTGAGAAATTTTGTTATAAAAAAATGCCAGCTAAAAACTCGTTCCTCGAAATGCCAGCTGTAAAATCTGTGCTGCTTTTGGAAAAATTATTTAAGGGAGTGCTGTGCTTAACAAGGAATCAACCAGACCGCATGAGTGTGTGTCTAGAGATTGGAAAACCTCAATATCTACCGTTCTAGACATGAGGCAAATAAAAAAAACGTCTATTTTCATTCCTTCGCTTATCGAAAGTAAAAACAAGATGAAGTATTCAAATGCTGTTTGGCAGAACAGGGCTTGCTTGTAACCATATTCTCCAGCGGCGAATTGGACCTAAGCTGGGCAGACAACTTTGTAAATTCACTTCCGGCATTTCAATTTATCATTTAGAGCAACCAGCGTAACTTCAGAATGCCGAAATTAGAAATTTCACTGGTTCGCTAATCGTCCAAGCCTTGCTGGAAACGTTTATCATGCAATTGTCTCATCATCATCTATGAAGGCAAAAAGTGGCGTTCAGTTAGATTGATTTGATGACTAACGGATTCATTATCAACCAAATTCAGGATGAACCCAGGCGAGCGATTGATGCCAGCAGCGCAACTGAGACAGACAGACAGACAGACAGACAGACAGACAGACAGACAGACAGACAGACAGACAGACAGACAGACAGACAGACAGACAGACAGACAGACAGACAGACAGACAGACAGACAGACAGACAGACAGACAGACAGACAGACAGACAGACAGACAGACAGACAGACAGACAGACAGACAGACAGACAGACAGACAGACAGACAGACAGACAGACAGACAGACAGACAGACAGACAGACAGACAGACAGACAGACAGACAGACAGACAGACAGACAGACAGACACACAGACAAATAGACAAATGGATAGATGGATAGATTGATAGATAGATATATAGATAGAAATATATATAAATAGATAGATAAATAGAAAGGCTGATATATAGATAGTTATATAGAAAGATAGAAAGATAGACAGACAGATAGATGGAAAGATAGATAGATAGAAGAAAAGTGATCAACGTACAATTTCAGTTTCGGATTGCCGGGGAAAAATGCTTAGCATAGTTTCCATATTCGAAACTTGTACGATAAACCATTCTTTCATTGCTTCATGAAGTTTCCGAAGTGAAAACTACAAGTTCAGGGATTGTTTTTTCTCAATTTTTGATCTCGGCTCACTTTCATGCTCAAAAAGCAATTTTCGAAAAAAAAAAATTTTGATGCTGTTTAATGCTTTTAAAGGGTAAACTTCAATTTGTATAAAAAAGCAGGCCTAAATACAACAACCTAAATAAAAAAACTTCGACTACAAGAATTTCTATAATTATAGAAAGCTTTAATGTTTTCATTCATAATTCTGAGTGAACTATGAAAAGTAATCTTTTGAAACTAAATACCAAATGCCAAGTAATTGCAAGATTTGTTCCCCTCAACTAAGGACTATTCTTGAATTCGAAAACTCGTCGTTTTTCAGCTTTCGCTCAGAATTCAAAGTTAGATAGTAAAACTTGAGAAATAACGGAAAGAAATTCATCATATCATTTCAATTAGGAAACAATGCTTATCGTTGAGTTTTGATAGAATTTTATGCACGCATGGGTTTATACACAACTGAAAATTAAGATTTTTCCTTTATTGAAATTGCATGGCAAGCTTTTTTGGCCACCTCTGTGAAATCGACTCTCAGTAACTTTTCATATGTCTCTGACTTGCTCAAATTCTCTAATTCAGATCTGGAAAAACATTTTTCAGATCTGAGATGGGTTGTGAATCTGAGAATTGTCCCTTGGATTCTTTCAGAATGAATTACTTCATATCTGACAAAAAATTATTTCAGAATTTGACTGAAAAATAGAAGTTTGTTTTTCATGGTCATTTCTTATCTTAAGACATCAATGAATTTGATTTTTTTTGCTATTTCATGTAGTTCTGAATGTTAAAGCTTCTCTAGCTATGCGGTACTTAGCATAATCTGCAGGTACTTAGCAGGTACTTTGCAAATTACTTCGAGACTTCTGAATTATGTTTATCCTGCATGAAATGAACATCGGTAAATGCATGAGTAGTGCATGAAGTTCAAATTTTTGCATTAGTTGAAAAAAAAATTATAGTAGAAAAAAAGTTTGTTTAATTATTCGGACATTTGGGAACCGGTTTTTAACAGAAATAGAATCGAATATTGCAAGAACAGCAAAACTTTGCGAAAACTGTTATTTGCCATAAATGCAATTGATATAGGATAAGAAAGAGTTTATCTCAGAACTAATATTCGATCTGATTTTTTTTCAAGATAAGCTCATAACATGGAAATCAAAGATCTGCACAGATCTAAATTTTAGATCTGAGATGGGTTGCAAATTTTTAAAACTGTGCTTGGGTACTTATACAAGATTGATATAAATCAGATATGAAAAGATCCATGCCACATTATAATTTCAGACCTGAATTTTTGTTTTCTCTGTCATTTCTGCTCTGAAAACATCAATGATTGTGATTTTTCTTGCTATTTTAGATATTTCTGAATTCTATGGCTTCTACTAGCTACAAGAAGATACATCGCAAAGTTTCCCATCGAAGACTGCTGAAATGTCTTTTTTTTTCATAAGATATACATCTTAAAACTTAGTTAGGTGATTTAAAAATTTTTGAAAGCTTTCAAAACAAAAAAAAAAAGAAATTAAGCTACAAAAAATTTTTGTGTAATGATTCGGCGGGTTTTTTTACCGGTTCGAAACGTAGCTATAATTGAATACCCAAAAAACAACTAAATTTAGCATATATAGTTCTTTGCCCGAATTGCATATATTATAATGACAGAAAGGATTCCTCAGACCTGAATTCAGATCTGTACTCTTTTTTCATGATTATTTCAGATCTGAAATTTTGAAATTTTATCAAAAAAATGAATTTTAGAACTGATGATCACCCTGTAGAATTGAAAGTTTTCAGAACTTGTTCAGAAATAGCACTAGATACGGGTTGTCTCCGATGGGTGAAATATTAAATAGCAAAAGTGAAAGTTGAAATGAAAAAAATAGGGAAGCTGCAGTTTGAAGATCATTTTGAACGTATTTTTTGTATTAAACTGGTCGATTTTTTTTAATGTCGAGAAAAATAATCTTTCTCTGTCCTTTCACAACCAGTTTTGCTTTTTTTTCTTTTTTTAACCCCAGATTTTAGAAAATTGAAATAATCATAGGTTCTATCTGCTTTTTTGGAAATTATGGAAAAAAAAACTTCTTGTTTAAAAATTTAATACCTATTTTTTCAAATGAAGACTAACTTTGTTTCATTGAAGAGACGCCCTTAGCATCTTGAAATCAAGTATACTTTAGAACCTTTATTGTCCTTTTGATTTTTTCATCTAATAGTAACAGAAAAGTTTTGATCCAAAATTTCAAATTAAGAAAGTGAGGATTTTCACGGTTTCATTATTGATCAAGACGTCCTGTTTTGAGCTTCATCTTTTTTGCCCGAGACTCTGATTTGCCTAATTTGACAGCCCGAGACTCTGACAGCACTGATTTGCCTAACATCTCTCGATCCAAAGAGGTAGGCCGTAATTCTGAAACAAGCTAGAAACAAATTAACTTTCCAACAAAAACTGTTTATGATCAACAAAAAGCTTTGGGGATTTTCCACTCCTCATTCTCAAGGTCGAAATGAATGTTTTGTTCACCACTATAAATGGAAAGAGTAACTAAATTATTAAAAAATGTCTTAATGGGAGTTGAAACTTTTCTTCCGACAATCATAAAAAGTAACACTTGCATCATTTTTTCAAATAGTGCAAATGATGAACTGTTGCAAATGTTTTAAACGTTTCCTTGGTTGAAAAGGATTTAAAAATATATGAATATTTAAATATTTTAACAAATAAATGCTTCATTGTTCATTGAAGTCTTAGTTACTCGAAATACGCTGAAAAACTTGACTTCTCTAGAGTAAACATTGCAGTTTTGTTAATTGACAATTTCAAAAACGCGTGCATCAAATCAAGTAAATAAGAGAAGTTATTAAAGAAAAATCAATCAGGAAACAGAAAAAAATTACATGGAGGTTTTTTTTTCGTTGGTCGATTTATCAGTGGTATGCTAAAAAAAATTGCTAAGTTATCTCCAGCGGATGATCGTTCACAATTTGTTCAATGTATTGACACCTTTAAATAATCAATCTGCTTGCACATGCAATAACCATTACCAAAAGTGTAATAACTGCAAATCAAGCATAAAAACTTCGATGATTATTGGTCTTGTCAGCTTTTTTGAACTAATGATGATGCGATTCAAACATTACAAACAAGCATCTTCAAAGTTTCACTCCAATCTCTGACATACGTTTTTCTTACCTGAACTTGCGATGCAAGGCAACTGAAACAAAAAGAATTTTCTACCGATAGCTGTTGAATAGTTATCAACTAAAACCCCGCGGAAAAAAACGTCCATCTCGCAATATGTAATCATGTAACTAGCTCTCATCTAAAAAATACGCATTTTCGTTTCAAAGAAACAAAATTTTAAAAATTAACAAATTACAAAAATAGCCTTGCTTGCATAGTTTTTATCTTAGTTTTGGCACCCGTAAAAAAGCAAATCTTCTGAACTGGATTGATAGTTCTATATTAATTTACCTTTTATTTTAAGTGTTTCCTGTACAGAAACCAACTATTTACTCTCTAAAAAGTATTATAGAATTTTTAACAAATCTAATCACAGTGCATCACTCAACCAACACGTGCATTTTACAAGCAATTGTTCTACAATTGGCTACAATTTGAAGTCAAAAAGTTTTAGTTTTTATGAAGTTGTTAACTAAATTGTGTAGTCTGCAAATATTTGGTTTAGCTCCCAGCACTCCAGCCGAGCAATTCTGAGGTTCGAATCCGGTCAGAATTTTTGTTCGCTAGATTTCGGGTGGAAATATAAGAATGTTTTTTAGAGCAGTTCAAAAAATGAAAATTTTTTTGCATTGAATTATTTTGAGAACAGTTTCCGTATAATCATCCCATTCCGAGTTTTTGCTGACTATATATACTCACACTTTATTTTCATTGAAATGGTCTTTGATATACCCGTAATGTACACTATAATCTATATAAGTGGAAGCCCTCTTTTAGGCTCCTTTTTTAGACTGAGGAATTTTTGCAATCAATTTGAGCATTTCAGGGAATAATTATAAAAACTTTTAATCCAAATTTCATTTTACGAACGTTAGGATTTCAATTATCTTTTTGAACTTCGTTTTGATTGATCGAAGCTCAAACTATCTGCGATTTTTGCTTTTGATATGTTGTAGGCCTCCTGGTCAATTCAATGTGTTACGTCGTAATTCTGAATCGAACGAGAACCCAACTAAATTGCGGACAAAAAATTTGATCTGTTCTGATGCGCAAAAAAAACGCGGGGACCAACTCCCCCCCCCCCCCCCACGCTCAATGTAAAACAAAAAAATTATGAACACCACTTTTTACGCAAACGCAAATAAATCAGGCAGAAAGTTTTTTTGTCCGATAAACCTAAATGCAACTCATTTTCAAATATTACCAATGGTGATCACTAAAATTCATGAACTTTAAACTACTATAACAGTTAGAGGCCTCACTAGAAGTTTTGCTGCTCATAGCACAGTCCAAATTAATTGAGGTTTTCTAGGGAAAAAATCCATTTTCACCGAGATACTTTTTTTTCAAAAATAGCGTACAAAACACTAAAAGCGTTCATAGTAGAAAAAAAATTTACATTATGTTTTCTTGACATGTTATTTTTTATGAGAGATCGGAGAAACAATTGTACAATTTTTTTTTAAATCTTTGACGCAATTGAATAATCTGGATGCACCTGCTATAAATATTGCCAAAATTCCAAAAAATGAAATTAAAAAAGAAATCAAATTTCTCTCAAAGTCTTCGACTTAAGATATTATGCTAACAAATTGCGATCAAAGAAAAGTAAAACGAACAAAGAGTCTTCTACCAATAGCTGTTGACTAACTATCAATAAAGTCTATCCCGCTATATGTTAGCATGTAATTAGCTCTCATCTGAAAAGTAGGTAACTCCAATTTTAAAAAAAATGTAAATAGGATTAACAGAGTTATAATCTTGCTTGTAATCATAATTGATATTCGTGTCGTGACCATACCCAACAAAAATTTGCGCGATGCAAAATCTTCATTTTAAACTCAACAATTTTTTGTGTTTCCTGTACAGACCTACGGTTTTTTGTCTAATGAGATAAATCTAAATTCAAGTAAGCGGCCAAGCAAAAACTCCATCTTGGAAGCAAATGTTTGCGATCGGCTACTTTTGTTCGTACAAGTGTTCGCTTTTTTATGTTGCTACTAGAGAACATGTAGCCTGAAGTACTTTGGCTTAGCTTTTAACAATCCTGTCGATCAAATTTGACAGAAACAAAAAAAAATTACGTATGGGCATATGGGAATGTATCACAAATTTTTACGAACACAAAATATGCAGCAAAACATACCTTAATAAAATGAAAAAAAAAAGAACCCAAATAATAATTTCTACTTATTGGACATATTCAAAGATATTCCTTCCTTGAGTTCAAAAACCCTGTTAAGGTATCGTGCAAAAAAAAGTGTTGATTGATTCCTGCTTTAATTTTCGTAATTTTTTTTTTCGAATTCAGTTAATTTTTTCCACGAGTTTTTTTTCAATTTATTCTTGTTTCGTTTATATTTATTTAACGAGCAGTTGTTATTAAATCTTTTATTGCCATTACGAACCGCAATTGCAAATTGTGGATAAGAATCCATTATAGGGGATGTTACTTGTCAGTGTCTGCAATTTTCAAAAGCAATCAAGTATAAAGACAAAAAAAACTATTATGATCTATTAAAGACAAAAATTTTATATCATGTTTTAAATAAGAAAGATCGGTAAGCCAAATGTATCATAAATTTATGGACAGGGCACCAAGTCTACTGGGAACGCAGAACGACCATTAGTACCACAAACGTTTCATCAAGTGGTTTTGTTTCATATCAATGATTTGCAATTGATTTAAAAAACATGTAAGAATTTCAAAATCAAATGATGTTTTAGTAAATTTTTTTTCATTTTACTGAAATTTTCATCGTCCGATTCCACAACGAATCTTGTAAAATTTTCGCTAGGATACTGATAAAAAAACGCCTCTGAATGAAATGTTGGTCTACTGATCTCAAACGACACTCACAGGTGAAGAATTTATATTTGATCACCAAACTTCTGAAGAATTTTTTGCTGATTGTAGCCCATTTTTCAAGATTTGATAGATAGTTTCGAGAAAAATCAAGAAACGACAAAATCAACAGAACGGCGTAGTATTGATGAGAAGGCTCAAACATTTTCTTGAAGAGTGTTTCTTGATAAATTTCCCTGAAAATAATAATTTATTTTTTAAATTTACGACTAAATATATAAAATAGTGAAGTAAAAACATGTCCATCGACATCTCAGGGAAAAAGTTTACAAGACTAACCATGATCCTCACTGTGGCCAAACATGCAGAAGCGTGAGATAATCTAGCTGGTAATTTTCCACGAAATCAAAATCATCAGCAGGGCTAAGAAGGTCACAATCGAACACACTTCAAGGTACATTCTGCTGAAAAAACTAACGACTGAATGAAAAAAGAAGCGATGCAAATGTTTCCAGCAGATGCTTTGGATTTTCCTGCAATTTGTGGGCAAATGATTGCTGCCAATTTACATAATTGGATAAATTATGTAATTCATTGAAATGATCTTGTTTCTAAATTCAGCTCATTTTTTTCACTGTGAAATCATCCATTGCCCTGGGGAGCTATTTGGTACTAATTTTATTTTTGTGAAGTTTTTTTAACAGATGTCACTACAAAACGAAATTCAATTGGTTTCTATCCATTTTACCTGAAAATTGAAAAAAAAAATGATTCACTGAAACTTTTCTTGCAAGGTCGAGCTCGGTTAGCCAAAGCCGGAACCTGATGATTTTAGTCAACAAAATTTCTCAGTTTGTATATGCCTACCTTGAAGCAAAAATATGATTTCAAAAAAGTTGAGTTTTTTTATGAAAAGATTTGAGGACGCTTTTGAAAGCCAAAAAAAATTTGACAAGAAATGTTTTGAAAAAAAAAAATCTTACGAGGCCAAACTGTGAACTCACTGCTTTGTAAGCGGATTCTACAACAGGCCAAAATCATGATTGTGGCAGAATCCGCAACTTTTCTACTTTTCTTTGATGTTCTTCGCGTTTTGGATTCCACAAAAAGTACCTAGAACACTGTACCGCTCAAAATTGTTCCAAAAATAGGCGACTTTGCCGAATCCAAAACGGTTTGTGGAATCAACAAACAAATAATCGGACATTCATATAGTTAAATTGAGCTGTTGCGGCTTTCAGAACTGTAAGCGGAATCCGCAAATTGTAAAGTGGAGTCCGCATTCTGTTTGCTGATCCCATTTACATGTATTACATATATTCATTCAATCTTAAGTACTAAATTACTATGTTCATCAGGTACCTGTTGAAATGCCTAATGCTCGATCTCAATTTCTGTCAACTACCCATTATCAGTATTCGGGATCGATGGAATCCCAAATACTGACCAAAATTTGGGATCGATGGAAGCCCAAATACTGACTTGTTTCGGCGATATGATGTTCATTGTGTTTCTGAAGACTCTCAACCCAATGACTCCAAATAATGAATTTATTCCAAATTTCAGAGTTTGAGATTCCATCAACTCCAAATACTGACCAAAAACTGGGGAATCACAAATACTGACCTAAATCGGCGACATGTTGTGCGTTGTGTTCCCAAAACACAATTTATTCGGTGTTATGATTATTCGGTGTTGTGTTTCCAAAACCAGTATTTGGGATTGATGCAATCCCGAATACTGACCTAATTCGACGATATGCTGTGCGACGTGTTTCCAAACACTCTCAAGTCAAAGGACTACAAATATTGCATTTACTCGGCGTTAAGCTTCCAAAATCAGTATTTGGGATTGACGCAATCCTAATTACTGACCTAAATTGGCGATATGATGTGTGTTGTGTTTCCATACACTCTCAACCCAATGACTCCAAATATTGAACTTATTTGGTGACGTGTTTCCAAAATACTAAAAAATCGACATCCATCAATTTAGTAAGCAAATGTTTTGACATTTGACTGTGTATTCCGCTAACAATGATTAAGTCATTAACTTGAACTTCCAAATTTCTATAGATAGGAATTCTAGCTCTAGCTTTTACTTCTTCATATGCAAGCTCATTAATAAACAAAATTCTTAATCCACTTACAGTTTGCGGAATCCGCTTACATTTGCGGATACTCTGCTCACAAGTTTTGCGGATTCCATTTGCATTTGCGGATTCCACTTACATTTTGTGCAATCCACTTACAGTTGCGGAATCCAGAGCAGCTAATTATATTCGATTGTAGCTGAATCTGCGGCAAAACAAACATGCCCACAAAATTTACGTTGGAAGTTTGGCACCCTTACTTTGGAACATGTTCAAATGTTTGTCTATGGAATCCAGGAACATACAGACACAAAATTGTGCGCCTATCCAGTGCTCTTTTTGGCTTCGTAATGGTTAATGGAGTTTTTTCAAAAACTTTGCGGAAAAATGTGGAAAATCTGGAATGATCCGGTTGCGCCTGCACAAACCTTATAAATTGAATTAAAGCTAAACAATGCCAAAACAAATGAAAAATGTTTGAAAAAACTTTACGAAATGTAAACGGTCAGAAAAAAAGCTGTAAAAAAGGTGAAAAAGTAGACATAATGCCAAAAAAAGTTACATGGATACTTTATAATTGGAAAATTTGCCCTGAATTAATCATTTCTGTGAATTTTTAGCAGCTTTTTTCAATGTTTTTCCTGCAAAAAGTTTTCAATCTGTGAATTGATTTTTATCTTTTTCTTCCTAAGACAAAAAGTATACAAAAAGTATACAAAAATCAAATGCTGAAAAAGATAAAGGTTGAATGAATCTGTAGAAGTAACCTCGGGGTCAGATAACAAAGTTACGCTACCTACAAAAATGACCTTGACACTTAAGTTTAATTACGTAATGACTTAAGATAAATATGTTTTACACAGTCTCCGCTACACTCCTCTTTCAACTAAATCAAAACATTATTTTACTTTCAATTAATTTTACTGCAGTTTCTCCATCAAATTTATGAAGCTCCGTTTTAGTCTAGTCGAGTACTTCGAGGTACCTTGATTAACCCCCATTTTCCCCTCTTCCGGGCTAAGTTTTGTAACTGCCTAACCCTAAGTACTCCTAAGTACCTGGTGTTGGATAGCAGATAAGTTGTCGGTCAAATCTAGGTTGTGTGTCGCCATCGGCCCGATAGAGTCGCCATCAAAATTGGCCAATTCTGCTACCCTTTGTATAAATCTGTGCCCATGTTCCTCAAGTTGGGTTCCCTCGGCTTATTTTTTCTCACTCACCTTCGATGATAAAGCTGATAAACTTTCAGCTAGAGAGGGGGGCAGAAGTAAGAACAAAAAAAAACATCATAAAGAAAACAAAATTTCTAGGAAAAAAACATGATTTTTTTTCTTTTAAAGTTGGTTGGTAATAAGTTTAAAGTTTAACTTTGATTCGTCATAGTTATACAGAAAAGTGCAAAAAGTAAATCATTTTTTTTTCAGAAAAAAATCAATCATAATGCATTTTTGGTGGAAAAAAATCGATTTTCATGGAACTATGTTGCGAATTTTTTTTATAATAATGGAAGAAAAAAGAATAATCATAGAAAAACATTATAACACAAAAACTCTGGGTTTTGATAAATCTTGTTCAAAATTGTTGTTGGGCAAAAAAAAAGTTTGGAGAGCCAGCTTGAAGTGAATGCAGCCATGACGCTTTTGTGCTGAAACATTGTTGGAATATGTTGGATCAAATCTAGGTGTTTGATACACTATTTATTCTGCTCTCCGCGCCCGTAGCTAGTACAATTTATAAGCAAGGTTTAAAATCCTTTATTTAAATGACCCATAAAAAAATGAATTTCAGATCTGAATTTAAATCTGAGAAATCCTTTCTTAAAATATACTATTTGCATTTTGAAAAAACGACTACAATGTCACTTTTTTTTGCTGTTTTCCTCCTTATTAAATGCGAGGCGATAAATTTAAATACAAAAATTTTTGTCAAAATCCATGATAATTTCAGATCAGAATTCACCAGGAAAAACAAAATTTAGGAACTGAAATTAAGAATTGGAGCAGTCTTTTTAATCCTGAAATATGCAAAAAAAAACTTCAGATCAGAAATAAACCATTCTTAAAGTATTCATTGGTTATTGTAAGCGTACTCAACCTAATTCAGTTCTGAAGGTTATATCTGAAAAAATTATATATTTCAGATCTGAATCAGAACAGTTTATAGAAACGGGCAGCATAACTTAAACTCCTGTTCTTTAAAGTTTCACTAACCAGAACTAAAGTGCTACCTATATTTTGATTACTGCATTTATGAGATATTAAACATCTCAGTATGAAATACCTCTTGAATTATTTCGTTAAAGTATTAAATGATGCCCGTGTTGATTAATAAACTAATCAAAGCAAGTAGCGGTGGCTTTGGTCGGAAATCTTAAATTATGAACTCGTTTTAATTTTAAAATCACTCGGATCAAATCGATTATCACCGCGTCATAAGACTTATAGTTGCATCCCAAGAAAAGTCCTTACAGGACAGCTTGTATGCGAAGAATTCAATCAGCTTGCTTTTTTAATCGTTTTTTTCTGCTCTATGCTAAAAACTTTTGACACAGCGAAAAACATTGTGAAATTTTTACTCAGCAACGAAATCTCGAGCCACTGCGCGCGTTTTTATTGTCGGCAGTTTAAATGTCAGTTTCAAAATATTGCTTTTTTTTTGCCTGTCTTAAATCACGGATCTGATTTTTTTTTTACTTTTCTCTACATCTTCGGATGTTCTTTGAAATTTAAGTAAGATTAGGGTTTTTCAAAAACTAATTTTTGCCAAAAAACTGCTTGCGGTTTTGTTGAAACCGAAAAAGGTTTTTCCTATTTCTGTTTTTTCCTCTTGCTTGTTTTTTTTATCAAGAATTCGATATTTTGAGAACGGCATTGATGGCATCAGTAATCACAAATAGTTTGAAAAACAAAACAGAAAGCTTTGACCGACTCAAGAACCGCGTCAGATCCTTTGTTTTTGCCTTGACTCAGACCACAAGCTTTTTTATCGTTATCAGTAGCCACATCATTGCAGAGAAGTAGTAAATGTAGTAAACAACGACGTTATGTTTTTACCATTTTGCCTTCGGCAGATATGTTTGTGTGAAATTTCTTGGCCACATCAACCAAAACGATACACTGCGCTCATTTTTGTTAAATTGTTCAGAATTTTGCAGAGAGACTGTAAAAGGGTCAATTGCTCGAGTTACTAGTTTACATGCTACTAATTGAACACCGTGTGCGCGTTTTACAATACGATTATAAACTAAAGGTCATATTGTTTTTTTTTCTTAATTTTTTTGCGAGCTTGTGTGTTCTTTTTTGGGCTTGTGCGTAAAATTGTGCAAAATTGATTGATTGATTAGCTGTTTTTTTAGTTAATTATTTGTTTGTTTCTTTGTTTTTTGGTTTTTTTGTTTGTTTTATTATTTGTTTGTTTGTTTATTTGTTTGTTTGTTTGTTTTTTTGTTTGTTTGTTTGTTTGTTTATTTTTTTGTTTGTTTTTTTGTTTATTTGTTTGTTTGTTTGTTTGTTTGTTTGTTTGTTTGTTTGTTTGTTTGTTTATTTGTTTGTTTGTTTGTTTGTTTGCTTGTTTTTTTGTTTGTTTGTTTGTTTGTTTATTTGTTTGTTTGTTTGTTTTTGTTTATTTGTTTGTTTGTTTGTTTGTTTGTTTTTGTTTGTTTGTTTGTTTTTTTGTGTGTTTATTTGTTTGTTTGTTTGTTTGTTTGTTTGTTTGTTTGTTTGTTTGTTTGTTTGTTCGTTCGTTTGTTTGTTTGTTTGTTTGTTTGTTTGTTTGGTTTGTTTGTTTGTTTGTTTGTTGTGTGATGCATAAAAACAGGCATAACACAGTTCGTGTCAGTTCGTTTCACAAAAAAAACTGCTCAGGAATCAAACAAACCTCATACCTTTTCCTTTAAAATCCATGTTTTTTTTATAAAATGAAAAGTTTATATCTATTTTTTTTCCGTTTATGATTTTAATAGGTATGAAAATCAAAATTTTATACCTTGCTAGATCGCCAATTCTACCTCTGAAGGTATAGTTTTATGTTTAATTCCAAAAATAGTGACCCTGGATTACAAATCGTCGTAGGCTTACACAAATTTCAAAATATCTTTTAAAAATTGCATATATGAGATTGTATCTGAAGCTGTAACATGATATTATCCTTCAATTTTGGAAAACAAAACTCAGCTCGAGTATTGTAAGTAATGCGTGACAGTTAAATGTAAGATATGTCTGGTACGAGTCAGATAAAATTTCAGCTTTTTCATGAACGCAAAAAAACTTGAAATCAGTTTTTTTTTTAATTTGTGGTTATTATGGTTATTGAAATCAGGCGATCTATGAAGGGGATCTATGAAGGGGGATTCAAGTCTGAAAAAGGGGATCTATAACTCCTGCGCTTTAAGGCCGTTTTTTGCGTCACGAGTTTTCACGTGGTAGCATTATTAGAGCCGTAATTGGTCATGATGTGTTAGACCTGATGGTAGAGGTCAAGTGAGTAAGTGAGAGCTCGTCCTCACACACTATCATTGCCATCATTGCCGTGGCAAGGGATCGATGACACGATCAGAAGCTCTCAAAGTAACGCCTTACCACTAGCAAATTTTTAAGCGAAGGGACTACGTTTTAACAATAAGCAGGATGTATTGTGCAACTTTTTTTGCGAAGTGATAAAACGAGAGGAGAAATAAGCGATAGAAATCTAAGAGTTGATTTTTTTTCATTGTAATGGTTTAATTCCTAAGTGTTATGTAAGTTTTTTTGATAAAAACTGTTTTATTTTGGAAGCACAAGATTTTGATGACACATTCTTCAAAATGGTTAATCAGGACTCAAGTGAAAGCCATTCAAACATCAATAAAAACTATTCTCGTCAATCAAAAATAAAACAGAGCTCTTCAATATCAAACTTATCGACTGATCCGATTATTCCTGGAAACTCAGGTTGTGACTATGTGCTGAAACTCTGTACAGAAAAAAAACAACTGGGAGAAGGAGAACCACAAAAGGAGCAGCGAAAGATCAAAGGAGCATATAGAAGACAAAAACAGAATAGTGGCAGGATCTAGAAAACATGATTCATTGATTCAACGATTCAATCCGATAATATACAAAAGAAAGAAATTATGCTCATAAGGACGGTAAATGTACGAGGACTTAAGGAAATTGTACTCGGGAGCAAGATTTTGCGTTTTTGGTGCACAAGGTCCAAATTTCCGTCTATGAACAGGTTTTATTTGAGATTACCCGTACTTGTTTTCTATAGATAAAAATCGATTATATTTGAGTTTGTTATCACTGTTTTAAAATTAAAAAATACTTGATTGTAATTAACTGATAATAGATCACATTGCTATTAATCAATAAGCATCATAGTCCATTGCTAAGCCATCATAATTGAATATTTCTCACTTTAAAACTTAAAGGCAATGAAAGTTCAGTTTAACTGAATTTTTCCAGGTTATTGAGATGTTAATTTCAACGCTCACTTTGTCGGTTGCACATTAGAAACTGACGTGATTAGCTGTTGTTCAATTTTTTTTTGTGCAGCTTTGACTTGTTTACTCAATTATTATTGCTCCATTTTGTTGAACGACTTTCTGATTTTAGTTGGAAAAATTGGATGGGAGCAAATAGCAGTCTTGAAATTGGGTGAAAACCTTCTAAAAATGAACAGAAAGCATTTTCCAATTGCTGCTTAAATTAAACGTGTTTTGAGGGAGATATATTTGTATTTCTGTATGTACATTTGTATCTATTTATGTATGTATGTGTGTAGGTATAATTGCATTTTTGAAAACTCGGCCAAAAAACAAGTCTGTTAAAACGTTTAGGAGGATCAATAGTTAAAACGATGGTGGGAGGGGAGGTGCTTATGTTGCTAACGTTCGGGTTTTGGGCGGAAATGGAATTTTTTTGCAATTTGACAAAACTTGACTTAAGTAATCCAGTGGGCCGTAAGTTCCTTGCAAAAATTTTCTGCATCACTGTGCTGTATAACATTTTCTCAAAAAAAGTTGACTTTAGCGACGCAACAAATCTGAAACAAAAGCTAACACGAGTATAATGGAATTACGTGGAAACGCAGTACAAGGAACTAGTCCCGTGCACTTGGCGCATCCTCTGCCTCTGCCGACAATGCAATCCAGCTGGAAAACTCATTTAAACTGATCAGTGAGGGGTCATACCCGTGGGTGTACCCAGAAGCCTATCCCACTACTACTACTACTACTACTACTACTACTACTACTACTACTACTACTACTGATACTACTACTACTACTACTACTACTACTACAACTACTACTACTACTACTACTACTACTACTACTACTACTACTCCTATACTACTACTACTACCACTACTACTACTACTACTACTACTACTACTACTACTACTACTACTACTACTACTACTACTCCTACTGCTCATGTTTTCAGCAAAAATAAATTGAAAAAAAAAAATTAATTGATTCTAAAATGTTTATGATTCATTTTAATTGTTATAAAAACAATGGTTTATTATTAGAAAAAAAATGGATTTTATTATTTTATACCACAAAAATCCGTTATAGCTGATTTTTCACTTTTTCTCTGATGCAGGTATGATCAGTGTTTTTACTTATGCGTAACATTTGTTCGGCATTTTGGGTCCATGAATTTTTTGTTCCATACTGGATTGATTACGACTATGGAAATTGAAGTTTAGAAATTTGAACACGAACTAGCATACAAAATTGAAAAACCTGGGTTGAGTTTGTTTTGAAATTCAAAGACAAAATTTGAAAATAACGGTCAACGTCAATGATTAAGATCCCAGTATCTACCCAAATTAGGACTGCTTCAGAGCTGAAAAGTTTATATGAATTGAAAAAACTAAAATGGGTCTACCAGCGAAAGTCAAACCGACGACTTTGTAATTTACTGCATGATATAATGACTACCGGCTACAGTAAAAAAAATTTTAACCACCACTCTCGAATTTTGTTTTTATAGTGGGCTAAAATTTTTCGAATTGTGATTTAAATCTTCTATTTTGAGTGTTTTTGTTAAACAGCAAAATAAATTTTTAATCCTAAAATTGAACTTTTGGTACATAAGTGTGATTGCTGGTTCCCGCAAGTATGAAAGATGGGTCCTGAAGTTTTGTGAAAATTGTGAAAGTTTTGTGAAAAAAACAATAAACTATTCCGAATCATGTGCTCAAATATTTTAAAGACTAAAAGTTTTTCTTCAGTAACACATCTAATAATAAGGGACGCAAGTATCGTACTTGTACAAGAATGTTTTGTAATTAGTTTTTGAGACTCTTGGATTAAAAATCATGAAAAGTAATCTTTATCGGTTAAACAGCAAAAAGTTTTTAAGTTTTTGTGCACGCAATTTATGCAGAGATGTTTTCAACCCACTTACTGTTGTAAGACATCCATTTTTGACCCCGCTATGTTTAAAGACATATCTGGCGCCTAATTTAAAAATACCTTCTTCTTAATTAACCGGATTTAGGACAAGTTTAATCAACAAAACGGCAATTTGTGTTTGCCTCACTTTTGAATCTCATTTTGTTAATCTTCCAAGAAACTATCCTTTCAACCTCGCCAAGCAAGAATTAGAAAATTGATTGCCTAAAATAAAAATAATCAATCATATATCAGAAACTCATACTCACTTAGACCATCCTGGAGTATGCGTTAGTTCAGCACGAGATCAGAATCATCAGAAGAGCAAAAAATGCAGCAATAGCACACATTTCAATATACATGTTGCAAAAAAAACTATTAGATGGGAATAATCAAATAGGGGATCGAATTGTTTCTCCATAAAATTTTAAATTAAAAAATGTTTTGGAACATTATGGGTAATTTAGAAGTAATTGGGCAATTTGTTCGGCCAAATACAAAGGATTGGAATAATTTCAACAAAATTGGGGAAACTGTTTAAAACATTTGTGATTCAATTGGATTTGATTCAATTTGCCGGGAAATTGGTCATCGCCTTGGGAAAACCATCAAAGAAAAGAACATCAAGGTGAATGGTACAATTTGAACATCTGAAAAAAATGTACAAAGCGAAATAGTTTTTTAATGCAATAAGGGGGACCGGCCTCCTGGGTTGACCAAAAAGGCTTGAAATCCATTTTTCTAATGTAAGCAAGTTTTGTACTACAATTTTGTAAAATTCCATAAGTACAGCGGAAATTTTTCGAAAATTTTACAGGTAGTTTCTTTTCACATATGAAAATTATATGAATACATTTTTTGTAAAATAACCCAGAGCTCAAAACTTTTTTAATTTTTCTAAAAGTTTTTTTTTTCTGAAACACCGAAAACTGAATTTTTCGAGGTTCGCAATTGCGTAGTAATTGTATGAGATAGTATTTGATAGTTCAATCAGAACTACGAAAAAACTAAAACTTTTTAATTTTTTTTGACGGATCTCAATAAATTTAACTTAAAATCAAAATAAATTGGTTTCGAATGGTGCAAGAAAAAGTTTTTCGTTGCTTGTTCACTGTTGTCATCCTGTGTTTTTATCTTCAAACATCTCATATTGTTCGAAATAATATGCAAATGGTGTCGAAATTCTAAAATCTTAGGAGTCAGTTATGCGCGATGAAAGCCCCAGTTAACAGCGTGTGAATATTTAGAATGCCATTCCAATTGTGTAACCGTCCTCAATGCCGAGGGATCGCCATTTGGATTGTGTGCCTCTGATGCAAATGTTGGTTGCTTTTAGTATAATGAATGAAATTCTACATCTCACCTAGCACATGAAATGACTATATGGGCGGTCCTATTTTGATGCCAGACCATCTGCTAGTCGTTTGAGGAAAAACATGAACTCCGGTGCCAAAACACCATCTATTGAAAGGACAAGTGGAGTGAAAGACATGTGCTTTTCTTCACAAGCTGGTCCATACTTATTTTTCTTCGCAATCTCTGCAGTTTTCAGTACATTCATGGGATTGCGGTTTTGGTAAGACGGAGCGTCAGTGTCTGTAACACGGATGTCGAACGACGCAGCCAACTGTCTATCCCAAACCCCACGTGCTGAAAGATCTGCAATTAGTGCCGGGGTTCCATTTTCTACATCTGGTTGTTTTACGACAGGTTCTCTTTTCACGTCCTTCCACAAAATTGAAGCAAGATTGCCCACTGCGTCTCTTATTTCGTTGTGTCGTAGTGTTACCAGTCCGCTCTTCTTGCAAGAAAGTGCATGCTGTAAGTCAAAATCTTGTTGACATCCATCGCATTTCGAGAAAGAACGTTTGAGTGGTTTTCTGTACCTGACACATAGAGCGTCTCTGAACTCTCTGGCTAACAAATCAAAATTATCTTTCAACAAGGGCAGCGAAGTTCGCAACAAGGAACAGTTGTTGTCGATTATTCTCCGGATCGCTCGTTTCTGATCTGCTGGTAAAACTGCAAGCAATTCATCGAGTTTATCTTTGTCCACAGCATTTTGTTTCTCCTCGTGCTTTTTTCTTGTTTCTCTCATCTTTGTTTTGTGTAGAGTTTGGTCGAAATCATCTTGGAGAAGGATCAAACTCACGAGACAGTCGGTTGCTTTCCGTGAAGTGGAAAAGCTAGTTTGGCACCTTCTATTGGATTTCGCACACCTAGTCCCCCTCTTTTGGCAGGAAGTGAATACAAAACACGATCTGAGTGTGTGACACTAGAAGTTCCTAGTAAGCTTGGCAAAAAGTTTTCCTCCAACATCTTCTCGAGAGGAGCAAACAACTGCGACGTATCTTTGACTACTCTCAGGACAAAATTCCATTCGCATTGCAGTGATCTTGTTAATCCAACTAAAGCAGCTTGAGGTTCTTTTTCTGCCACTTTGGAACCATTCTTGGACCTTTTTTTAAAAAGAAACGAATTTTGCCTTAATCAGAGCCAATAAATCCGCCCAAATATTTTCTACCTTCAACTATTCTGATGCCGAACCTGTCAAACAATTGATGAGCTTTTTCAACAAAGTTCGGGTGAACAACCAAATAACTTTTGCTTGGCTCGGGAGAATAGCCATACTTCGGGCCGTTTTCAGTCAAAGATGACAACCATTCAAACAGCTTTTCTAGTGCGCCGAGAGCACCCGAATCAGCTGCATACCATGTTTGTAGGTACTTATGTCGGTCTTTGAGTGATTCATTCAATGGCATCAATGAAACACCATAGAATAACATCGCTAGTGGATCACCCTGTGTAGTGAACACTACTGAAAAGAAGTTCTGTCGTTCCTGCAACAATAAGCGGCGCATACCCTCTATAAGTGTTGAAAAAAAATCGTGAGCACCTTGGCCAAAGTATTCTAGCGTTCCCTGTTTAATGCATTGAATGCATTTGAGGCATCCATCAATAGAAGACCATGTCTGTCCTCTTTGGTGCTTTTAAACAACTCCTCCACTGCGTGTACAGCTCCTTCTATTCCTGCTTTCACACCACAAGCTAGTTGTTGAGATCCACAGATTTCTTCGAGATTTTTTGGTCGCTTCGGCCATACATTTACACATTATTCTTCGCAAACACTCACCTATGCCAATGGGTCTAACTCCGGGGCACTTGTCCAAAGCGACCAGACGACCTGACATCAATGCTCGTATTTGGTTCCATAGAATAATTTTGTTAGCTATCTTTGTGATCACCGCTGCCACTCCGTCTCTCAAAGCCGAACCATGTCCTCCAAATCGAAGAAATGCGTCTTTCCAGTGTTCCGAATCTGTTCCTGAAGGTCCGGCTCCACCGTGCATTGACCTCGCAAATTTTTCACTATAAGAAGAAGTGATGGTTACCGTTTCTAACTCAGACAAGCTGTCTACTTGTATTCTTGCTTCTTTTTTTGACTGTTTTGCTCGGTATGTTTTTCTTCCAGATCTATTTTTTTTTCATAGGTTTCCTCGGTTGTTTTTGTGAACATCGTTTGGCTTCTTGTAGTAGAATATTGAACTTACTATTTTCCCAGTCTTCAAGTCGTCTTCCTAGCAAAGCTCTCAAATCACGTGTGGTTTTTATCATTGGGTCCCGCTGTAAGATTAATCGGCTGAATAGAAGAAGTCGTTCTGAACATTCGTTTTGGTTCAATCGGCAGACTTCTTTCGTTAAAAGGTCAACGTATTTACGGCCAATGTTTCCCCTGGGATTAAATACAGCTTGCCTTGGAGGTTCACACTCACAGTCCATCTGTTCCCCATTCAGTTTCTTGAACTTTCTTAGATATGTCGAGAGACCCTCCAAAGGCGTCAAACAAACAGTTTGTGACGTTTTCTGTAATGGGTACGACAGGATAATGGTCTTGCTCGCTGAGGGTCATAACACGAAGCTGTTGAGTCGCCCCAGTATGTTGTTCTTCATTTTTTATTTTGTCTTCGGTTTCGTTGTATGAATCCTCTTGTTCTTCGTCACTATCTCTCTGCGACGCAGAAACGGAGTCCTCGTTTGGATTTTCTTCCGAGTGATCACGAAAACTTTTTAATTGGCTAGATTTTGGTAATCAAAATTTTTAATTTTCATAAAAGGTATCCAGTAACGTCCAAATTAGGCTAAAAAAAATTTATAGGAACCAAAAAAAAAGCATTCAAAAATTTGTAGGTTCCAAGCTGCATGCAAACTTTTGTTACGAAAATTTTTTTCCTGATAATGAACAAATTTTTAAAATGAACAAGTTTTTTGTGGCAAAAAAAATTGTTGTCACGCAATTTTAATTTAGGAAAAATGTATGATAAAAGTTTTTCCATACACTCCGTGTATGAAACTGTATGCAGTTTTCTGGTATGGAAATGCATGTTAAGCATTTTTTGGATACGGTTGTCAACCCAGGCTTCTAGTACGCGTGCCGCTTAGCATGCGGCTAATTGCGCAATTAGATTTGATTTGGCTATTTACAATTGTGTTAACAACTCAAACTGGCGCATCAAATGAGTATTTGTCTTAAAAGCGCAATCAAAATGGCTCCCAAGCAAGTCGCTAAGCCCCAAAATTAGCGGGGAATTTATTGAAAAAAGTGCACTTTTTTGCTGGTCCGTTAGGAGTTACTATTGCTCCGACTTTTAAAGAAAGTGCCGAATATTTATGAGTGATTTTTGTATTCAGTCAACTTTGTTCTTTTTAAATATGCTTTTCTGACCAAAAATTTTGTAAATCTAAAAGATATTGTTTTTTACCTCAGTTTTAACAAAAAAAATAATCTTGTGATCATTTTTTGTGAAGTTATGCGGGTCTGAAAATTGCTAGATTGGCTAGCTTACGATAAAAAACGCGCGATATTTTGCGTTCTTTCAGCACGTATCAGCGCAAACTATTGCGTTCCAAAACAAAGTAGGGCAACTCATTTAGTCGTATTATTTATAAAAAAAAACTCTAGATACTTTAGTTTGTAGCTTACATTAGCCTGTGTGTGGATAATTCAGAAAAAAAATAGTTCCGTTTTTTTAAAAGACATTTTTTGAATGACAGTGCCGTCGGAACAGTCATAATTTCTCCCTGCTATACCGACAGTCTTGTTGCTAATTCAAAAGTCTTTTAACGCCGAATTTTTTATCTTTAAAGCTAGGCAATGGAGTGCAGCGAGTATTTAGACAGCCGCGTATTCATACTCGTCAGTATTTAGACAAATACTGTATGAACCAATCAGAATCGAGAAAATACATAATTAATCCAAAATAAATAATTATTATTTATTAATTTCTTCTTTGTCTCGATTCTGATTGGTTGAAACAGTATTTGTCTAAATATTGACCAGTCTGAATACGCGGTTGTCTAAATACTGATATGTAACCCTCGCCAATATACTCTTGTGTCATAAACAAAATTATAAGCAATTTTACAATTTAACAGTCCCAAGATTTTCAGAGCAAATCAATTATTTTAAGGCAGTTGAAATATAAACTAAAATTTCAAAAGTTATTATGAAAACCATCGAAACAAACCAAAACTCATTTAAGTTGCAACTGAAACTAGCAATAGAGCCATTCAGAATTTTCACAGAGTTCTCAAATGATGGTTTTTCGAACAATGGAACAACCGGGAGACGGATAAGATTGGAAAAAAATATCTGAAACGTCTAAACTGTTAACGAGTTCCTCGAACCAAAAACAAAAAGCAAAAAGAACCAAGCGTGATAAATTGCTACTCACATTAGACTACTGATCGTCGAAAAAATTGACAAATGCAAAAAAAATGAAAATCTATAAGTTTTCTTCAAAATCCTCTTGTTTCCATCAACTTTTGGTTTTCGCATTTTTTGTAGTTACGGGAACAGAACGTGTGAGAAGGAAATGTATATCTAATTTTTTCATAGTGTCTATTCATAGTCTGAGGGGTTGTGCTCCGAATGATAAAGCAACAATTGATATTAAAATAATTTAAGATGATTAGAATTGAGGGTATCTTAGAAAACAATCAGAATTGAGAGTTTCTCAGAAAACAATAAAACCATAATATGAAATTCATAACAAATCTAGTTTTCAAATTTATTCACGTCTATTTTTCAGACTGATTTCTGTACTTTTCTTTAATTTTGCGACCGAACCTTTAGACTTTTCACCAAATACTTATTCCGAAATGATCAAAAAGCCCGGTTCAGATTATGAATTTTTGGTCGCGGTATTATAACATCAAATTTTATTTGAAAGGCCTGCAAAATTGAAAGTCGCCGACCTCAACCAAAAATCTGTTTAAGAAATTTGAAAAAATTTTATCTCATTTTGAACAAGTTTAGACCGTACCCTTTTTGTCTGTTGATTTGGCTCCATTTTGAAATTTTTCAAGCAAGGATTAATTGTTTTTGTTTTCTTTTTGAGCAAGATAGAGAGCAAATTTTTTCCATCAAAAGCATTTCAGCGGCAGTTTGTCTCATTTCTGTTTTGTTTTGTTTTTAATTGAGAAACAGTTAGATGATGAAGCTGGAAAATGAACTGCGTCTGTGCTTAAATAGCGGATGTTTATTCCATTTTTAGTTAATCTTGTAATATATTTACATACAAAACTGTGTTTTTGTCTAACTGTGCGCAGCTTTTAACGTTATTTTGCTTCATCAATCTGAAACACGTCACGGTTTGAAATTGAAACAATAAATTTATTTTTCCTTTCATTTTTTTTCTCTCCAAATTCAACGAAAACTGACTTACAAATAGCCACAAAACGAATTTTAAGAATTAATGATTTTTAAACTTTAAAAAAAGCTTTTGAGACAGCAATATTATGTTCTTTTTGCTTATCCTAGACCACTCAAATTATTGATTAAAATTGAATATTAATCGAAATTGATTTAAATTTAGCTTTTGTGGTGCACGTACTATTTTTGTTACCATATTTACAATAACAGGTACCATTTATTCTGATTACAATTTTTGTTTATCATTTACTATTAAACCTTTCTTTGACAACCAGCTAATCGATAAAATGGGAGAAACAAAAAAGTTCTTTTATTCTTCGTAAAAACTAGAATTTTCAGGAAAACGCAAAACGATTTGATATGAGTAGTTTTATCAATGATACTTTTTTCTTCTCAAAACTTTTTTTAGTTATCTGGATGTGTTTCCATTGATTGAAAATGCTAACTAGATAATGCTTTGCGAAATTTTCATGGAAAAAACCTATTCCCATTCTTTTTTTAGTAGACAATCAGGTAAACGTTTTTTTTTCAGCATCAAGGTCAAGTGCAGGCACGGATCTAGGATTTTTTCGAGGGGGTTGCATTTTCAAAAAGGCAAATATTTTTATCGCACTTGTAGGTCGAACAAATTGATTTTTTGAGATCTCCCAAATCAGTATAAAAGCCACATTTTGACGCCGCATGCTAACTTTTAGGAAAAAACAGGCCTAAAAAGATCTTTTAGGCACTTTTTGGAAACCCTTGACCAAAAAAATCTCTTTCTTTTGGAGCACGCTCCTCCCTCAAAAGTAGTGCGTTTGGCGCCAAAGGTGTCTTTTGAAAAATTTTAGGGCCAGTCAATCAAAAATGAATATATCAAATCCGCCCCTGGTCAATACATTTTCATTTTTTAAAGCATTTTGACATGAACCTCGTATGATTAACGAAAATAGAGAAAAGAATATACAAAAATTTGTCAATTTTTGTAACATCGAGTGACTTGATGTTTAAACAATTTCTAAAACACATATTGAATTGTTCTAATCAATCAAGTTATCTCGAAAATTTTTACTTGCTTGAATAATTTCATTTAACATCATGCTATTTGAGTTTGAATATTTTATACATTAAAATTTTTCATTGAACCTTCATTTGATGCTTTATTGACCAAAATTTCTTCGATCTAAGTCCAATAAGAGTTAAAAGCTAAAACTATTGTACCCACATATTGTGTTTTTCTTAATCATTTTATCAGCTACGCAACTTACGGGATTATATTGAAATTTTAAATAATTTTCGACGAGAAAATTGCGCTTAACATAGCAAGGGCACTTAGCATAGAGCTAAGATGTTAACATCGAGATCGACAAGATCGTGAAATCGGTCCTCTGCCATGGTAGTGTGTGAGGACAAGCTTTCACATGACCTCTAGAGTAGTTTTATCATTGATACTTTTTTCTTCTCAAAACTTTTTTTAGTTATCTGGATTTTTTTCCATTGATTGAAAAAGCTAAATAGATAATGCTTTGCAAAAAAGTCATGGAATAAAACCTATATCCATGTTTTTTCTAGTAGACAATCAGGTAATTTTTTTTTCAATATCAAGGTCATGACCAGGCGCGGATCTAGGATTTTTTCGAGGGGGTTGGATTTTCAAAAAAAGCAAATATTTTTATCGTCCTTCTAGATCGAATAAAATGATTTTTTGAGATCTCCAAAATCAGAACAAAAACCCAATTTTGACCAAATTTTCTTCGCCGCATGCTAATTTCTGGGAAAAAACAGGCCTAATATGGAAACCTTTGTCCGAAAAAATTGCTTTATTTCGGAGCGCGCTCTTCCCTCAAAGTTAGTGCTTTTGGCGCCAAAGGTGCCTTTAGAAAAATTAAGGGCCAGTCAACCAAGAATGAATATATCAAATTCGCCCCTGGTCAAGACATTTTCATTTTTTAAAGCACTTTGACATGAACCTCGTATGATGAACGAAAATAAGGCAAATAATGTACAAAAATTTGTCAATTATTGTAACATCGAGTGACTTGATGTTTACGCAATTTCTAAATTACATTTCGAAATGTTCTAATCAATTAAGTTTTCTAGAAAACTTTAATTTGCTTGAATAGTTTCCTTTAACATCATGCTTTTTAAGTTTGAATATTTTCTACATAACAATTTTTCTGAGAAACTTCATTTGATGCTATATTGACAAATTTTTTTTCGATCTAAGTCCCATAAGAGTTAAAAGTTAAAACTATTCTACCCACATAATGCGTTTTTCTTAAAAATTTTATCAGCTAGGCAACTTACGGAGATATATTGAAATTTTAAATGATTTTCGAGCACAGTAAGAGCACTTAGCAGAGTGCTATGATGTTAACTTCGAGATCGGCAGATCGTGAAATTGATCTCCTGCCATGATAATGGTAGTTTGCGAGGACAAGCTCTCAGATGACCTCTAGAGTAGTTTTATCATTGATATTTTTTCTTCTCAATTTTTTTTTTATTATCTGGATTTGTTTCCAGTGATTGAAAATGCTAACTAGATAACGATTTGCAAAAAAGTCATGGAATGAAACCCTTTTTCATTTTCTTTCTAGTAGACAATCAGTTGAACGTTTTTTCAGAATTAATGTCATGACCAGGCGCGGAGGTTGGATTTTTTCGAGGGGGTTGGATTTTCAAAAAAAAACAAATATTTTTATCGCCCTTTTAGATCGAATAAAATGATTTTTTGAGATCTCCCAAAGCCCAATTTTGACCAATTTTTCTGCGCCGCATGCTAACTTTTAGGAAAAACAGGCAAAAAAATGTCTTTTCAGCGCTTTTTGAAAACTTTTGACCAAAAAATCGCTTTCTTTCGGAGCGCGCTTCTCCCTCAAAAATAGTGCTTTTGGCGCCAAAGGCGCCTTTAGAAAATTATTAGGCCATGAATATGTCGAAACCGCCCCTGATCAATACACTTTGATTTTTCAAAGCACTTTGGCATAAAACTCGTATGATTAACGAAAATAAACAAAAGAATGTACAAAAGTTTGTCCCTCATTGTAACATCGAGTGACTTAATGTTTAAGCAATTTCTAAAACACATCTTAAATTGTTCTAATCAATCCAAATTTCTCGAAACTTTTTACTTGCTTGAATAATTTCATTTAACATCATGCTGTTTAAGTTTGAATATTTTCTACCTAAACATTTTTCTGAGAAACTTCATTTGATGCTTTATTGACAAAATTTCTTTCGATCTAAGTACCATAAGAGTTAAAAGTTAAAACTATTCTACCCACATAATGTGTTTTTCTTAAAAATTTTATCAGCTAGGCAACTTATGAATATATATTGAAATTTTAAATAATTTTCGAGCACAGTAAGAGCACTTAGCAGAGTGCTATGATGTTAACTTTGAGATCAGCAGATCGTGAAATCGATCTCCTGTCATGGTAATGGTAGTGTGCGAGGACAAGCTCTCAGATGACCTCTGGAGTGGTTTTATCATTGATATTTTTTCTTCTCAATTTTTTTTTAAATATCTGGATTTGTTTCCAGTGATTGAAAATGCTAACTAGATAACAATTTGCAAAAAAGTCATGGAATGAAACCCTTTTCCATTTTCATTCTCGTAGACAATCAGTTGAACGTTTTTTTCAGAATTAAGGTCATGACCAGGCGCGGATCTAGGATTTTTTCGAGGGGGTTGGATTTTCAAAAAAAACAAATATTTTTATCGCCCTTTTAGATCGAATAAAATGATTTTTTGAGATCTCCTAAATCAGTATAAAAGCCCAATTTTGACCAATTTTTCTGCGCCGCATGCTAACTTTTAGGAAAAACAGGCAAAAATATGTCTTTTCAGCGCTTTTTGAAAACTTTTGACCGAAAAATCGCTTTCTTTCGGAGCGCGCTTCTCCCTCAAAAATAGTGCTTTTGGCGCCAAAGGCGCCTTTAGAAAATTATTAGGCCATGAATATGTCGAAACCGCCCCTGATCAATACACTTTGATTTTTCAAAGCATTTTGGCATAAAACTCGTATGATTAACGAAAATAAACAAAAGAATGTACAAAAGTTTGTCCCTCATTGTAACATCGAGTGACTTAATGCTTAAGCAATTTCTAAAACACATTTTAAATTGTTCTAATCAATCCAAATTTCTCGAAATTTTTTACTTGCTTGAATAATTTCATTTAACATCATGCTGTTTAAGTTTGAATATTTTCTACATAAAAATTTTCTGAGAAACTTCATTTGATGCTTTATTGACAAAATTTTTTTCGATCTAAGTCCCATAAAAGCTAAAAGTTAAAACTATTCTACCCACATAATGTGTTTTTCTTAAAAATTTTATCAGCTAGGCAACTTACGAAGACATATTGAAATTTTAAATGATTTTCGAGCACAGTAAGAGCACTTAGCAGAGTGCTATGATGTTAACTTTGAGATCGGCAGATCGTGAAATCGATCTCCTGCCATGGTAATGGTAGTGTGCGAGGAAAAGCTCTCAGATGACCTCTAGAGTAATTTTATCATTGATATTTTTTCTTCTCAATTTTTTTTTTAATATCTGGATTTGTTTCCAGTGATTGAAAATGCTAACTAGATAACGATTTGCAAAAAAGTCATGGAATGAAACCCTTTTTCATTTTCTTTCTAGTAGACAATCAGTTGAACGTTTTTTCAGAATTAATGTCATGACCAGGCGCGGATCTAGGATTTTTTCGAGGGGGTTGGATTTTCAAAAAAAAACAAATATTTTTATCGCCCTTTTAGATCGAATAAAATGATTTTTTGAGATCTCGTAAATCAGTATAAAAGCCCAATTTTGACCAATTTTTCTGCGCCGCATGCTAACTTTTAGGAAAAACAGGCAAAAAAATGTCTTTTCAGCGCTTTTTGAAAACTTTTGACCGAAAAATCGCTTTCTTTCGGAGCGCGCTTCTCCCTCAAAAATAGTGCTTTTGGCGCCAAAGGCGCCTTTAGAAAATTATTAGGCCATGAATATGTCGAAACCGCCCCTGATCAAAACACTTTGATTTTTCAAAGCATTTTGGCATAAAACTCGTATGATTAACGAAAATAAACAAAAGAATGTACAAAAGTTTGTCCCTCATTGTAACATCGAGTGACTTAATGTTTAAGCAATTTCTAAAACACATTTTAAATTGTTCTAATCAATCCAAATTTCTCGAAATTTTTTACTTACTTGAGTAATTTCATTTAACATCATGCTGTTTAAGTTTGAATGTTTTCTACATAAAAATATTTCTGAGAAACTTCATTTGATGCTTCATTGACAAAAATTGTTTCGATCTAAGTCCAATAAGATTTAAAAAGTTTAAACTATTGTACCCACATGTTGTGTTTTTCTTACAAATTTTATCAGCTAGGCAATTTACGGGGATATATTGAAATTTCAAATGGTTTTCGGAAAAATTGCGCTCAGCATAGTAAGGGCACTTGGCATATTGCTAAGGTGTTAACTTCGAGATCGACAGATCGTGAAATCGATCCCCTACCCTGGTAATGGTTGTAAGTGAGGATAAGCTCTCGCATGATCTCTAGCTTCAGGTCTACCACGGACTGACCGATTACGACTGAAGAAGAGGTACCGCGTGAGTTTTATATCTGCTAAACACACGTCGTTGAGACGCAAAAAAACGGCTTTTGCTCAACAGAACAACCCAGTCTTGAATGTGGGGAATTTTTTGAAACAAACTATGCTCAGATAGCTTGGATAGCCTTTTATAGATCCTCTGCGAATTGCGGAAGCAAAAAGTATGATTATTATTGATACTATTGTGATTAGGATTACGACTAATTAAAGTATCATGATTGTTCTGATTTTTATGATAAGGATGATCAGTATGACGATTCTGGTTATCAGTTTTTTTATTAATATGATCACTACCTATGTTAAAATTACGACATATTTTTTAATGATTTTAATGTTTATGATTATTATATTAATAGTATGATTATTAAAATTATCATGATGATTAATATTATTCTTAAGATTTTTTTTGTCATTAAGATTTTGATTATTATGATTATGGTTTTCCTTATTTTTATAATTAATACGATGTTTATTACGATTTTCTAGATTATGATTTTTATAATGATGATTAAGATTGGTATGTTTTTTTTTATCATGATTTTTATGAATAATTGCTTTATAAGTATTATAATGATTAAAGTGATTTTCTTAATATTTTTACTATGACTCTTATGATTAATATGATTATTTATGTAGAATAGTTGTTTTGATTTTTTATTGTGTTCATTTATATGATTATTATTATGGTTTTAAAAAAATTTTATGATGGTAAAAATCATTTTCATGATGTTTATTATGCTCATCATGATTATTATGATCATCATGATTATTATAATGATTAAAATAATTTTTTTTCTATGACTTTTACGATTAATATGATTATTATGATTATTATTTTGTTTATTATAGTTAAAATGATTATCATGATTTTGATTATTAATCTTATGATTTTTCTGATGATTATTTTGATTCTTACTATTATGATTTTTATGATTGTTATTTTGATTTTTATTGTGTTAATTCATATGATTATTATTATGATTATGATTATTGTATGATTGTAAAAATCATTAGCATGATTTTTATCATGATCATGAGTAATATGATTCGTATTATTATGAATACGATTTTTAGTTTTGATATGATTTTAATAAAGATTTTTATTTTAAAGATTTCATCATTATTGTGATTATGATTTACAATTTTTAGTTTATGATCGTTATTTTGATTTTTTAATGATTTTTTTGATTGTGATCGTTATTTTTTATGATTTTTATGATTATTGAGATTTTTATGATTTAGAATATGCTTATTAGTACGATAATTTTTATTAATATCTTGATTATTATGATTATTATTATGACTAGTTTCATGATTATTATGATAATTATTTTGATTATTATTAGGGTCATTTCGATGATTTTTTATATGATTGTTATTATGATTATTATTATGTTCTTGATTATTATTGTTATGATTTATATTACGTGTGTTTTCTTCTGACTATTTAAAAAAAAAATGTTTAGGAAGTTTATTTGTCCCCTGTCCCCTGACAAAAGTTGAATTTTTAACTTTTATCCTCTTAACATCTTTGGCTTATTATTATTTGTTGGTTTAATTGCTCAAACAACTATCCATAAATCTCCATCCTCGCCAAAAAACAAACCCTCATATATTCGCGAAAACGTTTAAATATGCAGTCTTCGATGTTTTATAAACATAAATCATGCGTTTTGAAACTTTTCTTTGCGATGATAGCAATTCAGTGTTTTTGATTTGAACACTAATTGTATGTGCTCAGATTTTGCTTTCAAGAAGTTCCGTTTGATTAAGGTCGTGCAAAAGTTAGCAGAAATATGGCAAAAAAAAGAAGATTCTTGCACTATTGTTCCCATAAGTAGGATACTGCACGCGGTTCATATATATTCCACAATATGATCAATTAACACTAAAAATAAGCTTTTGAAACCAGATTTTCAGGAAAAAATACGAGCGTTCGGTCATACTCTCCTTAATAGAAAAGTTCCTTAGCAATAAAATTTCAACAGTCTTGTTAAATGTTCAGCCAACCATCTCGTATCAGTTAAACGGCGGGCGGGCGTCTCTTGTCTGAGTGTTGTCTGACTTACAGTTGATCTCTTAATGCCCCCAATTTATCGGTTCATCCTCTTAACAATCCTTCTTACATCTTTTCTGTTGCGCTCTAGTGGCTGTGGTAATAGTATCCGGATAAACATAAAAATCAGCCCCTTCCCCTTTATTATACTTGTACAAGGTTGGGCTTTTCATTTGTTCTAGCAAGATATCATTTCTGCTCTGCTCTAATGGCTATGGTAAGAGTTTTCTAAGCATAATATAGCCCTGCCCCCCCCCCCCACCTTAAAAAAATAATGTGGAGTTCATTTGTTAATTTGATCCGAGCATCCAATTACTGAACTGATGATCTAATTGATGATTAAAAGTTCGTTCTGTTTTCACAAGATACATTTCCATTTTTTGTTAAACTAAAACCGAGTGTAAAACATCAAATTGTTCCTACAAGTAGCTGTACTATCGCAAAAAAAAACGCATTTATCCGTTAGCATTACATTCGAAAATGACTCTGAATACAATTTAGAGAAACCATTAGAACAAGAAAAAAATTATATCAATTGGCAAGGTCATGGCACAAAAATTTAAGATAGAATGTTTTTAATCTATTTTTTTCGCTTTCAGATTGAAAAAATTTTCAAACTCCTTGCTTAATCTTCTGCAATTTACGCTTTAAAGAGATTTAACTGTCGTCTAATACCCTCAATCCCCAACTCGACCCTTATTGATACCAATTGTGCAAATCCCTCTTCTAATTTCACCACCCGGGTATCACCGATCCTTTTTTCTGACCCAAATCCCTAATTTACACTTTTTTGCTTTACATCGTCTCTTTCCGTATAATTTTCCGGGCTATCGCGTTCAATTCCGGGCTAAATCGTCGCTCTGAGGGGAAACAGTTCGAGCAGTTTAATGAAAATCACAGGAAGTAACGTCGAGATTTCCCGCTGTTAGCCTCTGTTGATGGCAATTTGATGTCAATCTGCGATCGAATCAGGCTTTTACCAATCTAAGAAGAGATCAAAAATTCTTTATTCGCATTTTTTGGATCCAGTTAATTTACTTGATGCCATATTTTGATGACTGGTTTGAGGTGACGATTTGTTTTTATAGAAGCTCGAAACACACTTTGTACAAATGAGCACGCGTTTCAAAATATTTTTGATAATGACTCGGCCTCTTTTTTCTACCCATTAGAGACTTAATATTCTCAAAGTGCGTTTTATTCTCAACAGTAGCTTGACAATTTTTCGTTTTTTATTGATGCTTTTTCTCAAAATTGATTAAGATTTTTTTTATTTATGAATAAAATTCTCAATGATTTCATAGTCACAAATTTAGGGTCTTTAGGAGCTTAAAAATGTTTACCAATTTCAGGTAGGAGACTCTGGTAGGAAATGAGAAAAAAATCAATGAAAACCACTTCCTCGAGCTATCGCTGCAAAATTCATTAAGCTATCGCTGAAATCTGATTGCCGACTAACTTGATATCTTGAGCTATCATGCAACAATTCAATGGTCCAATTTTTGTTTTGATAGATTCTTTTTTTGAACTAATAGATTTTTCAAACTTATTCGTATAGTTACTTAGGATGTAAAAAACTGGATTCGTTTGATGTGGAGTCAATTCAATTTTAAAGATCGAAATTAAAGTAACTTCTAAAGTACCCTAAACCATGCTTTGTGTGCTTGCAAGAAGTACCAGGCTCAATTCACAAAGATGATATTTTTGATGAACTCGATTTTTTCTAACAAACAGTATAAAAAGAACATTTTCTTTTGACAAAACTCTATTTGGTCGAAAAGTTTTGAGAATCCAAACATTGATCGAAATGCCTTCAATGTGATCGCACTTACCCATCGTGGAATAAAACCTAGATAAATCTACGAGGTACTCAAATTCCAGCAAAAAAAACCCACTCTATCCCTTGTTTTTTTTCCCTTTTACAAAAATGGGTTGGGAAAGGCCTGAATCTTTTGTATCAAAAGCAGTTTGAAGAAAAAAATTTATTTGAGAAACTCCCAACTTCATATTATGTGAAAAAAATGGTTGTTCAGACAGCAATTTACCATTTTTCGAACATTTTAAATTTACTTTTGCGCGCAAACAATGGAAAAAATGCACGTAATCAGGTACACGTGTCAATAGAATCAACATTCAGATACATCCAATAAGTGTCAGATATGCTCGACTGATTGAAAGTGAACAAATGAACAATTTTTTGAATTTTCAGACTGACCTCAAATGAGATTGTAAAGTTAGATATTTGCAATATATTTTTGAAAGTGAAAAATTACAAATATAAAATTGCCGAGGTCAATTTTACCGTATTCGGATTTTTTTTTGAAAACATTTCAGCTGTCTGATTTTTTTTCTTCGTAGTCAGGTCAACCTGATAGCTTTTGATATTTTTTCATAATATACACACAAGTTAATACATACTCAGCCCACGTGCATCTAAAATTTGAGGGTAAAAATTGATTTTAATAGTTTTGTTGACAAATATTGCGAGGCCAGACATGCATTCTGTGTATGGTAAAAAGGATCCGCAAAACCAAAAGTATAACTCCTAGTTTCCACAATCCGCATAACTTCTAGTTTTCTTTGATGTTCTTTGCTGTTTTGGATTCCACGGACAAAAAGCTAAAACACCGTATTGCTCAATACTGCTCCAAAAACAGACAACATTGCGGAATCCGCAACAAAATGTGTGGAATCTGGAAAAAGTTTGCGGAATCCATGAACAAACAATGAGACATGTGTATAGTAAAATTGAGCTGTGGCGAAATCCGCAATTGTAAGCGGAACGCGCAAACTGTAAGTCGGATCCGCATATTGCAAGTGGAATCCGCATTTTGTTTGCGGATTCCGTTTATGTTTGCGGATTCCATTTACATTTTGCGGAATCTACTCACAGTTGCGGAATCCAGAACAACTAGCTATATATCTTGTTGCGGAAACCCGCAACAAAACAAATGTGCTGACAAATTTTACGTTACAGCTATTTGTACGCGGAATCCATGAAAACTTTGTAAGTGGAATCCACTTACTTTTTGGAACGTGTTTAAAGATTTGACTCTGGAATCCAGGAGCATACAAACACAAGGTTGTGCGCCTATCCAGTGCACAGTTTGGCCCCGTAAGGGAGGTATTGTCATCGAAAAAAAATAATCTCGTATAATCGTGTCCAAATTAGACCGTGTTAATGGATAACAAATATTAAGTAATCAAAAATGGTTCTTACTTTAAAAAATTAGAAAAAGATAATCCATGGAACCAAGAAAAACAATTTTTTTGAATCGTTTTCCAATACTTTGGGTTCAAAATTAGAATCTTAAGATACGGTGTTTGCGACTGAGTTTCGAGAAAAACTGAGACTGAAAAAGAACAATTAGACGAACTTGGCCAGTCTGATTCGCGCTTATTTTGTATAAACAAACAAAGTTGTCCCAGATTACACGTGTGGTGTGAAGTGGGTGTGTTTTTTTTTCAAAATTGAAAAACTTTAAAGTGTGTTTCTTAATCAAAACTGCTTGTTCTAGAAATCGAAAAAATCGAATTTTTCTAACAGATTTTTTGAGATAAAATGAAAATCAAAAATGAGTTTGTTTGCAAAACTGCAGTTAGTTTACTATATACACAAATTAAAAGAAACTGTATCATATATCGATTATATGGTTAATACTGCGGTTAGATGGTCCATTTTGTATACATGACTTACCGTTTTAAGCAAGATTGCTTCTGCAAGTTTATAAAACGAGACATGACTTGCAAATTTGAGCCGCTTGTGCTTGTTTTGCAAGTTCAAATTAGCTGATTTGTTCTTAGCAGCACCACAGAAAAAAAATCATATGATTGAAGAACTCGAAAGGTGTTTGTACATATTTATTTAACCATTTTAACCTTATGGTCTTGTTCTGATCGAGAAAAAAATAAACTTATCTTCATTATTTTTCCCATAATCACAGTTTTCCGAAACGTTGGTTAAACCTTGATAATGATCTACTTTTTTGGATGCTATTTTCTACAGTTACTTCAAATTCAGGATCAAATAACTAACGAAATTTATTTTTGGTTATAATAAATAACCAGCGCCGATAAAAACCCTGTATGATTTTATGAGACAGCATTTTTCTGTTGCCGAAAATCAAACAATAGAATATGACATTTTTGTAAATACCGCGGATCCTTTGAACATCGAAAACTTAATGTTTGAACTTGAACTTTGACAAGATTACGACATACAAAACACGTGCTGAGAAGTCAAAACCGAAACTCCAGTAAAGTCAAACTTGACATCAAATTCATCTGATGCGAAAAATCAACAAACGCTTTTTCAGCTTTTGAAAAAGTTTGATCAGCATTTTATGCCAAATTCGACGTGATTTGTTTTCAATTTTAATCTTATTTTATGTTACTGAGAATGCGAGAAATTATTGCACTTGTGGTGTTGGCGTTTAGTTGGACCATTCAAGAAAGCAACGCATCATGGGGTAAGTAACTTATTGAAATTACATATACGCAATCAAAAGCAGCAATTTTTTTATTATTGAACTAAACGTCAAAATTTTTAAAGTTTCGACTAGTTTGAAGGTTTTGACTCCTTGAACCTTACAACCCCTCCCCTCTTTAAGTGAAATAACAAGAGTTCAGACAATCGCCCGGGCTTGCTTGCCCCCCCCCTATTCCATTCGAGTTATAGAAATAGTTCAAAACACTGGTAGTTTTGAAAAAGTTCATAAATTTTGTTGAATACTTTTCTAGTCAAACAAAAACAAAAATTGTTCACGGTACTCTCAAAATTGTTCTAAAAAAATTTCAACCAAAAAAGCAAGCCCGTCAAAATTATTGACAACTTCGCAACTTCGCATCAAAGGTGCCCTAAAAATTATTAGGCGTGGTTTGACCAAAATTGCATTCGGTTATAAAGTTTCAAACGCAGCCTAAAAGCGCCCCAAACGCAAATACTGCATCATTACGAGGCCAAACTGTGCACTGGATAGGAGCACATGTTAAAGTTTTGTCGGAACGATCAAAAGAAAGTAAAGAACAAAATAAAAACAAAGGGGGGCGTCCTTGTTGCGGAATCCGCTTACAATGCACAAAATGCACAGTTTGGCCTTGTAATGATTTTTTTTCCTAAAAACTTGCTGATGTTGTTTCCATGCGTTCCAGCTGATCGCCATCCCTACTACCGTCGCTGTCTGGTCCTCTGTGAGAGTTCGAGTGAGAAGTGTGAACGGATGCTGAGTAAGAGATCCGACATCCAGAAACAGGTGGACTCCGCATTCGGCTGGACATGTCTGGAGGAATGCCAACACAGGTAATGTTTTTCAGAGAATGTGCTAATTGAGTGTTTTTTGCATAAATTAATTCTTTTTGTGTGGATTATTTACAATATGGACTAAAAGTGGTCATAAATTATATAATACGAGAGAAGAATTTAAGTTGAAAAGTGTAGCAGATTATGACGGGGCGATGTTTTTGTCAGAAATGAAATAGCAAAAAAAAATTGAAAAGAAAAATTTTTTCTCCCAAAACAGCTATCACGGAAAGTTGAACAATTAGCCAAAAACTGCTCACTTCGAAACTCAAATTGCACAAAATCTAAAGCACCCAAAGTCTATAGAAATTGAATCAGTTTCACTTACCATGCGTACTGGAAAAAAGTAAACCAATAAAATATATATTTTTTCCTGATTGCGAATATTTTTCAGATTTTCCATACCAGGATTTATTTGCTTTTTATTATCTTCAACTTTTTTCTAGAAAATTTATTTTGCTCATCCAAACCAGAAACAATTACATCCAGCAAGAAAAACGTATATAAGCTCATTTTAGGTGTATGTGGAATTTTACCCGTCTCTACGTTCATCAAGAAGGTCTCGTGCCCAAATTTTTTGGAAGATGGCCTCTCATTCGCTACTTCGGAATGCTCGAACCCGCCTCGTCAATCGCATCATTCGTGTCGCTTTTGTTCTCGTGTCTCGGGTTTTGGTGGCTTCGCAAGTTCGGACACCCTTGTTCGCCTTATAAGTGGTGCTATAATACTATTTTTACAATCAATTGTTTTACGTGGTTATCCTCAACTTTATTCCACATTCGTGATTTATTTATATTTGAAAGGATGGATTATTACGGCGCTTTTATCACAACTTTTGTTCCTTTGTTTTGGTTCGTTTGTCGCAATTTTTACTTCGAGTTTAAAATTTTGTTCTTCGCAGCAATTTCATTCGTAGCAATGTGTTTCATCGCCGATGTTCTGTACATGGAGCTTGTCAAATTTGATCACACTTTGCATTTTTCAGTTTGCACCGGAATCGCAATTTTAGGGTTCGGATTTTGGCTAATTTGGTGTATTTTCAATCTCAAAAAAGTACCCCACGCCAAATTATACCTGATGACTTATTTGAGTTTTGCAGTGGGTCCTCTAACTGCGAAGTATTTCGAATGGCAACCGCCTTACCAATGGGTTTACGATGCCCATTCGATATTTCATATCCTGACATCGCCAACACCTTTCTTATTCTGGTGGGTAATTTCGATTGATGATATCTACTTGACGACCTACAAGCGGAAGATCGTTTAGAAAACAGTCAAATCATAAAAAGTCAAAACAATCGAAGAACTTTTATACGGCTTTTTTCAGTTTTTTTTTTCATGAAATTGTGACTTTTTTGCCTTTAATGACAAAAATTACCTTTTCAGTCTGTTAAAAAGTGCATTTTTGTCAATAATAATTTATGATTTGAATAGGATATTGAAACTGAAAAAAAGCCGTCCGAAATTAAATAAATCAAAACTTTTTTCCCAGTTATGTATATAAGTAAACGTAAATTTCCCCTGTGTATCCTTGTAAATTGTAAATTGCTAAATTCCAAACATTATTAGCTAAAATCAAAATAAAACAGCTAAATTTCCTATATTATATTGTTTTAATTTAATCTGAATCGACTTCATTTTTTTATACAACATAGGATTGAGTGAAGCAATTTCTTTTCAATTTTTTTATCTTGCCGTCCAAACTTTGGTTTTTTTTCTATTTCAATGTGTTTCTTAGCTGTTGCGACTTGAAAATGATGTTTACTATGGACTCATATTGCTAATCTGATAAAGTTATTGAATCAAAGATTTTAACTTTCTTCTTTGCATACTTTTCTTTGACGGGTTGAGCCAATTATTGAACAGGTATTGGTAAAAAAAGTAGCTGAATTTCTTTTTTTTAAGAAGTTTTATTTTAAATGAAATAAAGAAAAGAACCTCTATTTTACATTTTTTCTGGATATTTTTTGATAATAAAACCTTGAGAATCTGGAGCAATTCTTTTTATGGTTAAATTCACTTAAAAAAATTGGTGACCTACATTCAAGCTAACCATAAAAATGAGTTTATTTAACTCTCAGTGTAATTTATCTAGCTTTAAAAAAATTCCCAAAAACTGAAGAATTTCCAGCAAATTTAGCAAGCAAAAAACTGAGTCTATTCTGATTATATTGCAATATTGAAACAATAACCCTTTAATAAGAACTTTTTTGAGGGTATTTTTAATTTTATCTAAACAGAAATCTTTTTAGCAGCTAATTAATTAAAAACATTTGAAAATGTTTCATCAAAACTTGAAGTTTCTCAAGAAACGGTAAAAATAACATACAAAAATCTTAAAAATAATAAACAAAACTCTTAATAACATGGATCTAAAAAATTTAAAAGCTATCTGATCCTTCGTCGAAGATCCGCCAAATTGTAATGAGTATTTTGAGCTGTTGATCGAAATAAATCCTCCAATTAACTACAATTACCAAATGTCAACAATACGACACTCCACCTTGAATGGTGCCAAAATATGACAAAGAGCTTCTTTCTTCACATACAAAAATCAAAAGAATTCATTGGTTTTTCAAAGAACTTCTTTGAGTCAACATACTCAAAAAATTTTCTAACGGTTTTCTACGGCAAGAAATTTATTTGAAGCTGGTTAAAATTGCTGGCCAACCAATGTCTGCCAAACAAAAATACTCGACTTTCTAAAAGTCATAGTTCCTTTAAATAGTTTCTTTAGCTAAGTTTCCAATTTTTAGCATTGACTTTTACTTAGTTGCAGAAAAAAACGGCGAAAGCTGCCAAAAATTTGCGTTCTTCTGCTTGACTGAAAACAGAATAGAGCAAACTAGTGGACCCAAGGCCGTAATTCATTGTTAGGTATTTGTGAGCTGGTGTCGTCGTTGATATCTGGGGTGTACGAGATTTTTGTGCAATGTCCAAAAAATTTAGTCCAAAACGCCAGAATGGCCGTTTGCGAACCACTATGACCTTACAAAATTATTACAGATGGAGTAAATCCCCTGCGTTGAAATTTTCATTTTATTCGATAACTTTTGCTACAAGTAAAAAAATTAATTGATTTCAGGTTTGTACAAACACAATTTTGGTTACATCTGTTGATTTCGTACCGATCACAATTTTGCATTATGTACTGATTATTCCCCAGTTGTTGAATGATTTCTCGACTTTTTAATATATAATAGATTTAATCACAATTCTTTAAACGTTTTCTCTAAAATCAGCGCTCAAAGCCGTTTAATGTTTTTTTTTATCGTCGGAGGCAGGACCAAACAATGGTTTCTGTATGATTTCTATAGAGTTAAGAGAACATACTATTTTGGACGCCGGAAAAAAAAACTTTCATTTTTTCAGCTCATCAGCTCTGCAAAAAACACATGTAAAGCCCATAATTTCAATCTTTGTGCTTTTACGAATGATCTTTCCACAGTTAGATAAATTCTGAAATCATTTAAGATATACTGGCTATTTTACACCTTCAATATTAGAATTTTCAAAGTTTGAATCGGCTTATTCGACCTAATTGTTTTCATCTAGACTGTGTCTAAAATTATATCCTTAACAATTCCAAAAATGACAATAATGTCAAAAAAACTTCGTTCAAATGCTGATGGAAAAATTATAAATATAGAATCCATGAAGTTTGAAATTATCCACAAAGGAAATTGACAGCTCGGTTGCGCGTATTTCATTATCCAACTTCTGAATTGTTGTCTTCCTATTGTAAATGATTTCCCAAAAAATCTGTGCGGCCATTCAAGTGTTGTTTTAAGAATAATCAAACTCGTTTAATTGTTAGGCAAAATTGGCTACAACTCAAAGAGCATAAAACGAAATATGAAAGCAAAAAAAAAACTTTTCTAGTTATTTTTCTTTCATAAGTTCATTTTCTATCTTAACTTAACAATTAAACCCAGCAACAATTTTAAAAGCATGTTGCAGCGTGATTTTTTTGGTGAATTCAAACTGGCAATTCAAACAGGCTTACATTTTTTCTAACGAACTTTGCTTTTCAAAGAAGGCTTTAAGTCGCAATAACCACAAGAAGAGAAATACGTTTAGGAAAACCATAATTAAAAAAACGCCTGAGATGTTCACAAGTCTTGAACAAGTGTGTTATGCAGATTCCTGACATTGTTTTCGTGTTCCTATCAAACCTCAACAAGAGCTAATGCTGACTAACAATTTCGTTACAAGTTTTTCGTGAAGCTACCCTAAGATTTGCGACGCCGTATATAACTCAGTGTTTGAGCAAAATTGTGCTGCCGATTTCGAGAAAAAAGAGTTCTGACAAAACTATTGAGGACATTTGGTTTTTATGTATCGGTTCTAAACCTGGCTAATGAAAACGAACATATCGTTTATAAACATTTTCTCCTTCTGTAAAAGAAAATTAAGGTAATTCAAACGATTACTGTGTTGCTTTGTTAAGATTAGTTTAATTTATTTAAGCTTAGAAACAAACTATCGGTGTCCAAAAACTGGGTCTGGTTCTTGTGACATTTTCAGTTCTCCACTAGTGAAGAAAAGGCGACTAATTGACTCCAAACTTACATTTCAAGACCATGCAGTATAGTTTGTGAATTGTAAGCGGATTTTGAGACAAGTCGAAAAACGTTTCGCTGCGGAATCCGCGACGTTGCTATTTTTAAATGAATTTTGATTGAGCAAAAACAATATATCGCTGGAAAATTTTTGGAAAAAATCGAAAACGAACTTGTGAAATCCACAGCATAGTTTCCAAAACACAAAAAAAAACGTTTTGAAATCCGCAGAAAAACTTTCTGTATGGTAAAATAACGTTGTCGAGGAACCCGCAACTGTAAGTGAAAGCCGCAATTTGTATGAGGATTCGGCCATTTGTAATCAAAATCTGCAAAATGTGCCAGTTGAGTTCACTTATAAGTACGGAATCCGGTCATTTTTGCGAAATCCGCATCGATCATTTATTTCCACGAAAAGGCTAATTTGCCAACAAAGTTAACTTGTAGTTGGGAGCGGAATTCACAAAGTTTTATAAGGAGAACCCTCATACATTTTGGATTAAGCTTGAAGATTCTAGTGACTCAGAGATAGAAAACTGTGCTGCCATCTATTGCATAATATGACCTCGCAATGAAATGAAAACTTTTGTTATCTTACTAGTACAGCACTATTATTTTAGACGGCCAATTTAAAAACACTTACAAAAAAATCAACAATTCAATCATGACAAAAACACGCAGTAAAATCAAAATGAGACTTTTAATAGTTTTTTTTGCACTGTTCAAGTCCGCAATACATTTTTTTCAAGTGTCAATATTTTTTTTTTCAATTTCAGATAGAAAGATTTTTTCGATGGTGAGTTACAGCGTTTATAGTTTTCAACGTGGAGAAAAATTTTGTCAGCTGGAGTTTTTTTCATTAACATGACGAATAGACAGTTCGAAAAAAGTCAAGGAACACAAGTCAATATAGGAAAATTTTGACGTGTTTTTTAAACAAATCACAAGTTTTCAGCTTCTGAAAAAGCACTTAATTCTTGAAGCTCTCTGAAAGTCCTGATCATTTTATGATTGTTGTTTTTTCATAAAATTAACCAAATTGGAGAAAACTAGGTAATATAGGTAAAATTTTAAAATGCTGCGAACTGTGATAACTGAACTCCGGTTTCTTAAACAAAAGTCAACTGCGAGACCCGAAGTACAGTAAAATAAATCAACAATGTGATGTTATATTCCGTCAGTTTTGTTTTCTAGCATGCCAATACTAACATAATTTCCTCATTTTTTCGCTTTTTCGATTTAAAAAAAAAATTACAAAAAATTTGCAGTACTGTATGTTTAATTTCAGCTCTAAAGATGATCTATCCAAACAATTTAGAGACGTTCAAAGGTATCTTTTTTTTTGCTAATTTGTTGGAAAATTTACAGGTTAATAAATCTTTCTGGTTTGCTTGTTTGTTGTTTTTTTAACTAACTAAAGGAAAGATTTGGATTTAATACGCAGGACTGTTTCTTTAAATTACAAAGAAATTGCAGTATACTGTATATTCAATTTCAGCCCTAAAGATGATCTATCCAAACAATTTTAGAGACGTTCAAAGGTATCTTTTTTTGCTAGTTTGTTGGAAAATTTACAGGTTAATAAATCTTTCTGGTTTGCTTGTTTGTTGTTTTTAAACTAACTAAGGGCAAGATTTGGATTTAATACGCAGGACTGTTTCTTTAAGTTGATGATATGCGGCTGGTTTTTGGTGACTTTTTCTTCGATTCTGTCAACCTGGCCCAGAAAAATTTTTAAACCAAATTGAAATTGTCAAAATTTTCAAGGATCGACTGTCTCCAACTATATAATAAAGTAAGGTTAAATTAAAACGCCGATAATTTTTTACGAGCCGGTAGCCTATGAAACATTGAAGTAATTTAAAGTTTTATATCCGTATAACTTGCCACCAGGTTTCTCATAGTTACAAAAGACAGCGATTAGAAAAGGTTTCACGACATGGTTGTCTTCTAGCTGCGACTAATCTAATGCAAATGATTTTTTGTCGCCAGTTTCTGAACAATTTTTATGCAGGCAGAAACAAAGAGTATCAAATTGTCTTTAAAGCAAATTGAATCGATAAAAAACAAGACTGCTCGTATCAGGGTGAAGCCCTGAATGTTCCGACTGCCTAATAAGGTTTATGGAGCAGTAATAACATTAAAAAATTAAAAATAATAAACAAAATGAATTTTTTTTTCTTCAAAAATTTGAAATTTTTTATAAAAATCATCACCCCACACGCCATATAAAGTACAAAAGGATAGATTTCGCTACTTGTAACAAAAAATTATGGCAAATAAGCTTCGTTAAACGAATTTGGAACGATTTCTAAGACGGATTAACTCTCCGCTTACGCGTTAATAGCGCGAAATATATCGCGCGTTAATTGTCCCAAATTGGCCAAAATGGCAATCTTTAAACCCCCATAACTTTACGAAAAATGATCACAGGTGAAACATCGTTTCAAATTTGAGCTCAGGACAACAATACCTTTCGAATGATATAAAAAAAATTCCGCCAAAAATGGCTAGTTAAAAAGTCGAATTTTGTCTGAAGAAAAAAAAACCCACCCCGAGCACAAATATTCCGTTACTTTCTCATCGAAAGTCGGAACAATGAATGAGTGGAATATAATGCCAATATAAAAGAAAAATTAATGTTTGGCAGTTTTAGGGACAATTGCAACTTTCCATTATATTAAAACTGGACTCGAAATATGTTTTACTGGTTGGGAGTCGATCTTAAACTAAGCTTGGCGTGTAGTTAAACGCGCGACGGAGGAGTAGTTTGAGTCGTGAAGGAAATAGTGATAGTGCTGCGAGTTTGGGTCAAAATTTTTGGTATGACTCATTCAGTTTTACTCAGTTTGACTCAAATGATGTTTGTGCTGACGTCAAGTTTACTGGCTTACGCTGAAAGGTAATTTTTGGTGACGAGCAAATGTGGTTTGTAGTGTTATTTATTTCTGCTAAAGTATTAGCTAACATTAGACAAACTAAGAGCTTTTGGAAAACATTTTAAACCATTGAATGATTAATTAAAATTTGTTGCAACTTTGTTATAGTTTGTGCTATGCACGACCATAAAAAAAAGTTTTTGGCGTTTGGATATAAAACATTTTTAGCCAGAGTATTGAAAAAGTTAAAGCAATGACAAAAGATTGAAAAAATTGAAAAGCAATTAGATAAAAGAGAGCAATTTGAACTTTGTTAGTCCCACATTAAAAGGACCCAACTAATTGCGAAAACGTTATTCTTCAATGTCTTTCATTTTGACAAATCTGATTAATGATTTGCTGCCTATCTTTGTTCTTAACTTATTTTTGGAGTTTCTCAGCCAATATCGATGATAAAATGCAATATATTACGAACCAGAAGTGTGCATTTTGTGAATTTTAAGCGAAGTCCGCAACAAGAACGCTCCATTTGTTCTATTTTAGTTCTTCCGCTTTCTTTGATCATTCCGACAAAAATTTACCATGTTTAAAGGTTTGTTTCTGGAATCCAGGAGCATAGAGACACAAAATTAAGCGCCTATCCAGTGCACAATTCGGCCTCGTGTTATAAATTTAGAAGACGTTTTGGAATAAACGAAATTCAATCCAAAAAAGGTTAACTGATAAAGTCTGGTTAAAATTATTGAACAGAAAAATTTCCAATTTTTGGAGAATTTCAACTTTGAAAACAATTTCCCACAAACACGCTAAGTGACACAACTATTGATGATGCGTACTCGATTGTGCATGCTATTCCCAGTCTAGATAATCTGACAGCTAGCAAATTAAACAAACCTTAAAAAAGATTTTGGAATGTGGTGGCTATTATCTCGCATATTCTCCAAAAGCAACCCTTTGCATATTCTCTAAAAGCAGCCCTCATAAAAATTTAACTCTCCCAAATTAACGTGCACTGTATAGAGCAATTTCGTGACAGTAGGTCTCTAGAAACCAGAGAAAAGTCAGTACACATGTTTAAATTTTATTGAAACGAGCAAAGAAAATAAGAAATTTAAATAGAGCGTACTTTTTGCGGAATACTTTTAAAATTTGCAAAATACACAGTTGGACCTCGTAGTGACTTTTTCAACTCGAAAAATTCATTTTTTCAATTCCGTGATTCAAAAAATTTTTTTTTTCAATTTGAAATTTTTCCAACACCACGCACAGCACATTGAAACTTTTTTTTAATCAAATTTTTCAAAATTATACTGATCAGCACAGATAAGATGTCGCTCAACTGAAAAAACAAATTCACTGGCTTCCGAATCCAATTTTGTTTTAAATTTCATTTCTCAGACTCTTTCCATGCCTTTTGATAATTACCAACACCCGCTGAGAAAATGAAAAAATCCTGTAAAAAAATTTCTATAATTGCTATAATAATCTTAAAATACAAGAGAGCATCTTTTCGAGCTTCTAAAAAACGGGATGCAATACAAAAAAAACTATTATAATCAAATTCATTTTAGTTCATTATAATTAAATTAAATGGATTAAATTGATTTCTTTTGTTTTTACTTTATAATCGATTTATAGTCCTTTATTAGCATTTATTTCAGACAGTCCATGAAAATCGATTCAAAATGATAAGTGTTCAAGGAAACTCTTTGCGGGTCAGATAAAGAACAACGTTTTTTTCCCGCTTGTTTCAAAAATTAGTGGCTTACAGAAAAAAAATAGAGGCAGATGATGAAATCTAGTTGTTTTAGACCTACAAAAAAGAGTAAATCTAGGCTAGCCATCTAGAACAGCTTAAGTTATCTGATTTTTTCTTATTTTCGTTCTGTATACCTTAAAAAATGGTCAAAAATAGCACCGAAATAAGAAAATATTTTGGACCATAAAACTTTGAGTTTGTTTTTTTTTTGGTTCAATATCTAGTGTACCCTTATGAAAAAATTCCTAGGGTTCTTAGCACGCTAAAATTACGAAACATGTTTGATTTTCTGGGTCGTTTGGAGTTCTAACCCAAGTTTGCTGCCAAAATTAATTTACCATCAGAGCAGCCTAATTACTTTTGTGGACAAAATTAAACGCAGATTCAGAGTTTTACTCCCTAAAGTGCCTATTTGCAGTGTCCACTTTAAACAGAAATTACTTCGAAGTTCCTGAAATTTCTCACATAGACCAGGAGCTGATGATCAGAGGTACCCTCTATGAAAAAAAAACAATAATTGATTTCGATTACTTACAGATGTAATCCTGGTCTGAAAATGCCAAATGTCTTCATCTGCACTAAGATTTTCAAAAACAGGTAAAAAACAAATCTAAAAAACAGGTAAAAAACTCACATTGATTGTTTCAATTGTCTCTCTCAGTATTTTTAACTTCGCGTGAACAACTATTTTATTCCACTTATTCAAGAAAATGTTCCCTACGATGCAAAAGTTAGTGCAAAAGAAAAAATCTGGCATTTTCAGACCCAAATTACATTGGTACATCATTGTAACCAATATCTGATAATTTTAGAAAGTATAGCTCTGATTTGGTCCTGGTCTATGCAAAACTTTTACTGAAAATTGAAGTAAATATTGTCAGAAATGGACATAAAAAAGAGGCATTTAAGAAATAAAAAACTAAATTTGTACTTTATTTTGTTAATTACTGTGGATGATATGAAATTTGATTGCAAACTTTTACTGAAACTAGTGGGGTTTAGGGGGCTTTTGAACTGGGTTTTTCTTTCTTTTGACAAAAACCAAGCTCAAAAGTCTCCCTCAACGCTTACTGGTTTCAACAAAATTTCCAACTCCTTTCAATACCATCTACAATAGTGGTTAAAAAAGTACAACTTCAATTTTTTATTCTTCAAAATGCCTGTTTTTTAAGACCAATTTGGACAATATTTACTTCGATTTTCAAAAAAAACTTTACATAGGCCAAGAAAAATTTTTCAGAGCTCCCACCTTTGAAGGATTCAATTTTTTTTATTTAACTGCTTTTCAATGTAGTCCGGGTCTGAAAATGACACATTTCATCATCTGCACTAAATTTTGCATCGTAGTGAAATTGTTTTTCAAATAAGTGGAATGAAAAAGACGATGTTGCGACTTGAAACAATTTCAGCGAAAAAATTTAATTAGTTTTAAAGTTTCAGTAAATTTCGCTGTTTTTTACTTTTTCACGTGGGTTTAAAAGCTTAATGCAGATGAAGAAATCTGCCGTTTTCAGACCCTGATTACATCGATAAGTCTCTCAAGCCACATATTGATTTCTTAAAAAAGAGTAGATTTGATCATTTCCTCTTGGTCTGTGCAAAAAATCGCTGAAAATCGAAGTAAGTGTTGTCCAAAAGCCAAAAAGGACATTAAAAAAATCACTTAGGAAAGAAAATACATTAATTTGTGCTTCGTTTTTTTTTTACCAGGAAATCTAAAACTACTCGCTATGTTCAGTGCTATTAAACAATGGTTTTGTCTGGACCAAATTTCTACTCCTATGGATCACTTGGTTATCCAGGATCTTCAACTTTCTTCATGTACGTTAAATACGCTTTATAATTTAAAAAACTTAACTTTATGAAGCATTGCGTTATTACACTAGTGGAAGAAATTGAACGCAGTTTCAATTTTTCTCTCGAGAATTCAAGACAAAGTGTCGAAAGACTTAAACTATTTTAATCAGGGTTGATCTGAAATAAATAGTTAATAATCCGCACTAATATAATCCGAACAAAAAAAAACTTTTCAGGAAGCAGTTCGATATTTTTATCCGTGAAGATAAAAAGGTAAATGGAAACTTTTTGCCAAAAAACTTATACCTCATGATTAATTAAATTTTTTCTCAAGATTTAGATCACTGACTGCTTTCATTGCAAACACCGGCTGCAAAATCAGAAAAAGATTAAGCTTTATGAAATCTGAATTCATAATGATGCAAAAAAACTTTTGGCAAGGACAGCAAAGAAAGTTTCAAAAATGTCGTGAAAAGTTTCTATTCAGTGACGCGGCGGCTGAAAAAAATAAAGATATTATGTTGCGTTTATATTATAGCAAAACAAACCAAAAAGGGAAACCGAAACTAATCAAGTTGGGGCTGGGAAATGTATAATCTATTTAGTGAGAGATATCAAAATTGGTAACCAGATTTCAAAAATTTATCCAATTTAAAAATTGATAGTTCAAGTTTGGCTAATTTTTATGCTCATATGATTCGGTTTTACTGTACAAATTGTTAGTCGGAAGAACAGATTGGCAAATGTTAAAAAAAGTTCAGTCATAAAGCCGATTATTATCGAAAGAACCGTAGACTTGCGAAAAATCTATCCACCAAGGTAGAATTGAAACTGTTGGTATCACAGAGAAACCCTACGTGTGCAGACTGATTTTCATGCTTTTGTATTTTATTATTCATGCTTTTGTTTTTTTTTCTCGTCAACTTTCTAGTTTGTGGATGGCCTAAGAATAACGAGTTCATCATAACTAGTTTCAGTGAAAGTTTTGCTGTCAAGCATCCTCGCTATCATTTCAGTTAAAACAAAATTGTGGTCTCTTATTGGTTTTTTTGGGAGGTTTATAAGCCTGATTAACTCTTTGGGCCACCAAAAGGTGCCAGACATAAGATTTGAAAAGTACATTTTGCTCGATATGAATAAGATATAACTCTTCTATTTTCATTAACAAACTAAGAACGAAGCATTAGATTATCACAGGGTTCATAAAACTATCATGCCTTTTTGAAGGTACATTTGGCTGGGGCAATTATACCAAAAAACGGGCAAAATTTTGGAAGAACATAAAAAATTGTACCTTGCCTGTGCATAAGTTTTGATAAAAATGAATAACGGTCACTTTTTGAATCAAAAGCACAAAGAATTCTTTTTCTGGTTTCTTCTAGCAAAATTGATTGTAAAATTTAGCAGTTTTTTGACGCCGGAGCAAGTAAATGGGTCAAATGTTTCGGGTTTTGTCTTTGGATCATAGTCGTCTTGAGATTATCAGCTTGCCAAAATCAATTTGAGCCGATAAGTTCAAATTCCATGTGATGTTTGCGCTGACTTTTCCACAAATGAACATCTGGTAAAAAGTTATAATAGACTGGCCTTTGCTCCGCCTTCAAAAGAAGGATTCTCAAACTCGGATACAGCTACTTCGTTTCAAATAGCTACATCTAGCGCCTATCAAAGTTTCAACCCTAGATTTTGAAAAGTTGCAGAGAAAAGCACAAAAACGTGAATAAACTACTCGTTCATTTGCTCGTTGAAATAAAAAAGTACTGCAGCATTGTTTTCTAACTGTAGTTCCTCTTCGATGAGATCAAATAGCTTGTCTCACTCAACTTTGATAGTAAATTCGATAACCTAATTTTTTGCTGCTGATGACATATATTTTTTTAAAAAAGAGTTTTTAAAAAACTGATGAAAGTTTAAAAGCCTAAGAGAGAATTATGTTTTTACTTCTGAGCTCAAAATTTTTTTCCTAAAACTACGTCAAAAATGGTTCATTAAAACAATTTTTTTTTATACTGAAGAAAACTAAATTCCCTTGATCATTAATACAATAATACGATAAATATTTTTTAAGTAAAAATAATATATTTATTTTAATTTTTTTTGAAATCCACGCTCTACATTCAATTCAAGTTTTAAAAAATACATATTACACTTTGCATCTCTTAGTAGACTTTTGGGTAAATTTCTGTACTTTCAATTGGGAGTGTTCTCTGAGGTTGCTTTTGTCGCCGTTTAATTGGAAAAATAACGCAGTTGTATATTGTATAAAATCTGTAGAAATGCATTTTTTACTAAAAATCTTAAAGAAAAAAAAGCAGCCGAAACACAAAATATCGTCCAGTTTCATAAATAATTGGCACAAACTTTACGCCGTGGTCAAATTGTTTGTCAGTTTTTCGGCGAAGAAAAAATTTTTAAAATATTCTAATGAAGGATTATTTGAATGCATATCGGTAATTATAACAGTGTTTTGTTTGAAAAGTATAAGCGGCTGAAAAACCAAGTAGCAAATGTGACTTAAGTGGATGTTCAGGGTGCAGGAAACTTGTATGAGATAGTTTCATATAGAAAACACTTTGATAAAAAAAGTGCTGGTTTGCTTGAAAAGCCGGTTGAACTTGATTTCGAAAAGTTAGGAACAGACAAGGACAAGGACATGCCGTAAAACTACATACGACTAAAACGAATTCCTTGGAGTGAAACAGAATGAATGGAATGATGAACGCTAATTTCTTGATCAGCGCATGCCTCAAATTTTTTCATTGTTTTTATTGCAGTTCAAAATCAACAAGACTGCTCGTATCAGGGCGAAGCCCTGAATGTTCCGACTGCCTTTTGAGGTTTATGGAGCAGAAATAATATAAAAAAATTAAATGAAATAAATTAAAATTAAATTTTTTTTTCGAAAATTTGAATTTTTTTAAGGAAAATTATCCCACCCACACGCCATATAAAGTACAAAAGGATAGATTTCGTTCCTTTAACAAATCATTAATGGCAAATAAGCTTCGTTCAATCAATTTGGAACGAATCTAAGACGGATTAAATCTCCGCTTACGCGTTAATAGCAAACGTTTACTGCTGAGCTCCCAGTGACCTGAAAATAAGATCAGAATCATCTTGGAATGCTTCTGAGATGGTTGAAGTAACAGCTCAGGTGTTAATTGAGCATCACACCTGTTCATCGTTTAAATGAGCCATATTGGCGAACTCCAAACTCCCTTAAGTTTATAGAAAACGCAAACAGCTGATATATGTTTAAAAGTTTCAGCTCAGGGCAGTGATAAAATCAGGAATAAAAAAAACGAGAACGTTCAACTAAATAGGAGAAATCTAATTTCGCGTAGAGACAGAGGAACAACCCGAGCACAAACTTAGTTTTACTTGTTGTTTTCGATTATGGTCAAAAAATTTAAACCTGAAGTTTTTCAAAAAAAATCCGCAATGGATTGTTGCAGCACTGGTAAGTTGAGGATATTTTATGCAAACTGAGCCTAGTTATACTAATCGGCAAACTAATCGTGCTCAGAAGTCGTTCATAGAAGAATTGAGACAATCTGCATAATTCTTGTAAGCTTGAATAGATGCGAAATAATCGCTTTGACCTTTGCATACCGAGTGTGGTAAAACCCAAATAAAAAAATCCGCGTTCGTTTTTGTTTGGAACATTGAAAAAAGGGAAGAACCTTTTGTTTGGAGGTGTTTGAGTTTTTTCGCAATGTGTTTTTTGTTTCCATGCAAAATCAGCTACCACAGGCAGTCATCGGAGTGAATTCAGTGATAAATCATTTTAAAACTCTTTTAGTTGTGATTCAAACGATCTTTAAAAATTACTAAAAAAAATCCCAAATAGGTTTGAAATTTTCAACTTTCATCTAGGTTCGAGGAGCTTGTAACGCGATCGAGTAACCCTCGTTAGAAGTAAGATTACTGTTTTTCTAGAGCATTAGGATCAAAAACTTGTGTTGTTTAATGAAAAGTAGTTTTGGTTGTTTAATTTAGCGGTTGTTTTTCAACAAAATTTTTTAATAAAAACTTTAAACTAATGTGCAAAAAGTTTGAAAAAAATCAATTCTTCATTTTTTTTTTTCAATTTTTTTTTTAGTTTTTATTCTTTTCTTACAACAATTGTTGGCAATCCTGCCTCATTTACTATAGAGATCGTGTAGTTCACGAATCACACCATCTGCTAAAAACGGCAATTAAAAAAATGAAAAAAAAACTTTTTCTATTTGATTCTGAATATGGTCGGATTATTCTGTACTACTTTCACAGCAACCGGCTATATCGTTTCGTTTTCAAATTGGTTCATCAAATTTTACAGTTATTCAATATTAATTTATTCATAGATAGACTTTAAAGCGATGGTGGATTTCTCCCCTTTGAAGCAATGAGGCAGTTTTGTTATATCTAGTTTTTTTTTTCGTGGAGGAAAACTAAAAAAGAAAAAAAATCACTCTTCTCGATTTAGATTTTTTGCGAATTTTTTTGCTTATTATTACTAAAATTGATGCGTCTAAGCTTTGTCGAGACAACCACTGCTTAACTTTGATACAAAAATTGTTAAAACTCCACAATTGAAGTTTTTATTGTCATCAGTTTTGTTAACTTTTTCTCATTCCGACAGTTAAAAAGTTTGCAAAGCTCAATGAAATTCAATTTTTGCAAGAAAAGGGAATGATTAATTTTTTCTCATGGTGAATATTTCGATCTTTTGGTTTAATCGTCGTCATCAATGATAACTTCAAATCGAATGAAAATTTCAGGTGAGGTTATCGCTCAGTATGGAATCGCCTTATTTGCCTAACTAAATTATTTAGTGCACAGAATGCATAATTTTAGAAACGCATTGAGGTAAAAATTTTGAAATTTTTGACAACAGCTCAGGAAAAATTGGTTTTATACTTGAAGAATCTTGCTTTCCACAAAAGATTGGCCGAAAAAAGCATGAATCGTTTTAATCATATTGCGAAAAAAAAAAACAGATCATAAAGTTTTGAAAATTATATTAATCATCAAAATGTTATTAATCATCTCCCTATGTGCAGATGTGCTGCTTTAAACGCTCAAGTGTAATTTTAATTATTTGAACTTTCAGGTTCAAAAAGAATTGAAGTTTTCAGCTCATTAAGTTAAAACTGAAAGCTGGAATAATCACAATTTATTTTTTTTGGGTTATTATTTCCATTTCTATTGAAAATACAAATTTTATCCACTGAATTTAGGTTTAATTGCAGAAATTAGTGTACAAATTACACCTTCACGACAAGAGGCCAAATAAATTGGATCAGTTAAAAATGTGAAGTCATTTGTTTTTAATTGAGACCTATTTAAGTTAATAATCTAATCTCGACTGAAATACTTCCCACTTTATTCGAATTCTTCCCAAAAGTAAAGAAATTTTACAACAAAGGCGCATCATTTACCTTGTTTCTAAAAATAACTCGTGTTCGGGCTGATTTATTCATAAACATAATCTAACTTGAGACAGCAGTTGGTAAAAATTAGTGCTGATTTACATTTTATTGATCAATGTTCAAAATAAATTTTCGAGGGGGCTTGATGGCACCAAAAAAGTGTTAAAAAGCGGCATATGGGATAGAGTCTTCAGCCCATTTGCCATCTAAACCCCCTACTCCCCCCCTTTCCCAAAAAAAATCCCACCCCCTTGTTTCATAATTTTTCGCGACATTTTTCTATTGTCTATTACCCTTTATAATTATTATAAAAGCTCTTTCACGCTCTTAAATGATGTGACTGACTTCAGAACTCTTGTCAAAACCAAAACAGTCTTTAAGAAAAGGCAAAATTGTTACTTCTTTCAAAAAAAATTTTGAGGCGCAGAAACTCATTGAAAATAGGACAAAACAACCCAAAAAAATTGTATTAAAAAGTTGTATTTTAGAAGAAAAATCGAGGATTATAGAACAAAAAATATTTAGTCAAAAAAATATTTATCCAAAAAGAAATTCGAAAAATGCGGGTTTTTCTTTTACAAAAATTGGTTTTCATAACTTGCTTGGAGAGAAGAAAAATTCAAAATACAGAACAGAATATTTTAATTGAACATTTTTAAAACAAAATATTCGAATTTCTCATTAACTATTTGAGCTGATGACGTAATGATTTTTCGATTAGAAAAAATGACAAACAAATTCTGGGAAGCGGGGCGTTACCCAATGTACCTCTTGATTGACTTATCAGATAAAATTTTAGATAGAAATATTGATACACAAATGTCAATGTTCTAAATTTTGGTAAAAACTTCATTGCCTCCAAATCAATTATTCTAAGTGAAGTTCTACTTCATTAGAAGATTATCTGAAACACTTTGCATTATCATATTTTTGGCACTTCTAATGTGTCACAATTGTCTTAAAAGGAAAGTCTAGTCCAAATATTAGTCATAAAACTGCATAAAACCATTGAAAGAAAGTTCATCTGCTATGACAACCTAAATATTCATCTCAACTCGGCGCAAAAAGACCTCTTTTCAATATAATAGAACTAATACTTAGCTCTTTGTACTAAACCAGCACTAATAAAATTTTCTTAGAAATTCCACCACATTTGGAAGCCCAAGTTAACAATTATCCTTGAAATTTCACCCTCGGATCAACTGAAATGTCGCGACCCATTACCCTCAGCCTCATCGTTCTTCTTCTGTTCTGGAGCCAACAAGAGAAGTGTCTGGCCTTCTGGAAGAGCAGGTGGAGTCCGGAGGACGAGGCGATGGGGGGCGGAGGGGGCGGGGGGACCAGTCTGCAAAGGAAGAGAACAATGGACCAGAGATTGTTCTCGGACAGATTCGTTCCGTACATGATGCAATCCGAACTGTGAGTTTTTTAAACCAATTTGTTTGATTATCATACAAAATGAATTCTTGGGTAATTTTTCAGAACATTGAAAATCGGAGGGACGTTGTTTCGTCGGACAAGTTTTAGTTTTTTTTTGTCACACAGAAGCAGATACTAAAAAAAATTAGAATAGGCCAAAATATTTATCAAATTGAAGCCTTATTACTTATCAAATTGAAGCCTTATTACTTATTATTCTTTCGAGCGCCATTTCAACCTTTTGAGATTGCCGTACCAATGTCGAGAAAATGCGCTTCAAAATTTTTGAATTTTAGTCTAATTTCAAGCGAGTAAAGCGAACGAGTAGGTCTTAAAAAAAGTTTTAACTTTTAAAATATTCAGTTTCTTTCAGGAAAAAAAAAGCTAAAATGGAAGCATCAGAAAAAAAAAATTTAAATAAAATACTTCTGCTTTTTATTTTCATTTTTTTGTTTCATATTAATTTTTTTGAAGATAAATGGTGTCGATTTCATCTAACGCACAAGTTTTTCTCTGCAATTGGCCATGTTTTTCATCACAGCACGAACAGAAAATGACACACACAAAAAAATATTGTAGTTTTTTCTAATGTGGTTGAAACAATCTGTGCTACTTACAAAACAAAAGATTACCCTTATTTTCAAACGGTATTTGTATCTACGAAAAAATTCTAATATTTAATTTTGTTCTGTCCATTTGAAAATTGAGGACAAGTTTTGTTTTCGGGTGTTTTAATTTTTTTGGATTTTTTAGTTTTTTTTTTCAATTTCTGAGCAAAACTAGTAGCTACATAAATTATGGGATTGGTTTGAGTTATATATTTTACTCAAGCCCTTTCATTCTTGAGTCAAACGACATCAAAAACTTCCGAAAAGTTGTCAAAGTATCAGGAAAAACAGGTTTAAGACTTTTGATTCTTAGTCTAAATTCGAGCAAATAAGGCAAGCAAGAAGCCTCACAATAGCACTCTGTTGCTTAATTCATGTAGTAAAAAATTAGTTTTAGTCAAGTAAAGTTGTTTTTGGAGTTTTTTTAGCGCCATTTGGAATTTATTAACTTCAAAACTTCAAAAATTTAAAAACTACAAAAAAAATTAAAAACTTTATTATTTCTATCGAAACTTCTCAAATCGCAGTTGATAGTGCAGATCCTTTCATCACACCACCCAGAAAAAATTGGCATTATTTTGAAAAAAAATTTTTTTGTGTGTTTTCACATTTGGGTTTTTAGAACTTGTTGCACAGTAGTCGGCTATCCTTGCTTCAAATTGCGATTATCTCTTCTTATTAGTCTTCTTATTGTTTATATCTAAAAACTATTTACGGTACCTGGGGTGGGTCTAGGATTTTCACGAAGAATGCGGATTTTTAAAAATTTTCGAAATATTCGTCGAGTCCCTGAGAGTGGGAGTGGGTGTCCACCGTCCAACCTCCCTCCTCCTTACTAGATCCGCAAATCTGCTGGTTCATGGTGAAGTCAAAACGTTGATTAAGTGTCACTGAACGAATTGAGGACTCTAGAATGCGTGTCTTATGAAAATTAAAATTAATTTAGCGCTGCTCGTCTTCTGATTTTTATTAAGACCTGTTCAACTAATTTAGCTCTTTAGAAGGCAAACTCCGCTCTCAAATAACAAAACAGCAAACTGCAAGAAGCACCAATGACTTGAAAAGCAAAACGTGAATTGAAAAGAAAAATTCTTCAAAGACATTTTCCCCTGTTTAACCTCCGTAGACCTGAAATGCTAATCATACAATGGCATAATATAATTCAATGAAAAAACACTAGTAGTACAATTGTTCACACATTTTGCTAAAATGGTGTCATCGAAATTTGGATACACAATATATTGGATTTTTTTTCCTTTTCACTTAATAACTTCTTTCAAAAACTCTAAAAACTCATATTTCTTTTGTGTGGCAGGTTTTTATGGGTCTTGATCTAGCTCCGATAAAAATAAATTCAATTTTTTTTAAAAATAATCGTCGTTGAAAATGTTGGCCAAAATTTAAAAGCTTAATACTTTCATTATTTTAATTGTATAAGTTAGAATTTAGACATTTCAGGCCGTTTACAAGGCTCTTTTAATGCGAAACGATCGAATCTTTTGGTTAATCTATGTTTGAGTAACCAAAGTTTTTTTCACTTGTGCTCGGTTACGAACACAACCAAAAGAAATTGAGAAATTAATAAGAAAAAAATCAATTTTTTTTGGTTCATAGAAAAAAGCTAGTCATAAAATTTCCATATGTGAAAATTCAGTAATCACAATACTTTTATGCAATTTTCTGTAGTTATGGCATTGCATAAAAAGTGTATGACTAGCATTTTTCCATATTTGAAAATTGTATGAGTAGCATTTTTGGTCAACCAGGATCCATAATGATTTTCTCAAAAACACTTCAACTGTGTCAGATCCAATTATTACGCGGCTGATAATGTGAAAAAAAATACCGACTCTTAATTTCTTAGGAGCATAAAATCCATACATGAAACAGCAAGAACTCTCATTTTTTGAACTTAGAAAAGTGAAGTTCTTTAAACATATATTTTCAAGTTTCAAGGGATTATTCATTGTTTAATGCAAGCTGTCTAGCAGTGAAATTGGTTAATGTTGATAAAGCTTTCGAAAATTTTGGACTCCAAAAACAAGTTAGAGCTTAGTTGAAATCTTCATCTGATATGTAACTTTTCTCGAGCTACAAACTCAAGTCAGAATGGTTCTTTATTCTACCAAAAAGTTGAAACTTTTGAAATATTTTTTTTTCAATGCACTAATGCTAGTTATTTCTTGCTTCAGGTTTATTTTTTTTAAAAACTGTGAATTTTGTTTATCTGACATTCAAAGTCTGCTGAAACTCAAAAATGGCTAAAATAAGATTTTTGATCGAAATGATAAAAAATGCACACTTTCATAGCAACATTTTGCGACAGAACACCCTGATTAATTTTGATAATTTTAATCTGAATTATTCTCTTGATCATTCAGATGCTAGATACAAGAGTTTGGAAAACGCATTTGCGGCCAACTTCGAATAATTTACGAGGGGCTTTTAGCTCGCTATTAACGCATGGCTGCCCTTTTCGCGAAATATTTTAAGCTAGATACAAAAATGATAGTTGCTCTTATCATTAGCCAACCTTCAGCTAAATATATCACTTGGTACTTTAAATAACGCTTGAGATATAAAAATAAAGAAAAGTTTGAACGTGTCTCCAAACTCGTTAGGCGGTAGTCAGAATATTCAGTAGGTCGCGCTTGAATATTCAGTAGGTCGTCAGAATATTCAGTAGATCGCGTTATTCAGTAGGTCGCGTTTTTCTTTTGTTTTTACAAATTTGTAAATTAACTGTTCGTTTAATTTTGTTGAGTTTTTGCAAAACACTTTTTGAAGAAAATGGTAGAATACTTGTTCTCGGTGTAGTTATTTTTCTTCAGACCCATTTTGACACTTTAATCTAAAATATTTTGTAACGTCATCAGAAAAGCTATACGTACAATTTTCATATCTGGGAATTGTATGATAAGCACTTTTTTCATTAAAAAAACAAAAAACCTCGGTTGTTATCACCAGACTGTTTCATTAGAATCAAACAGACGAAGAAATTAGTTTATAACTTCTTACAACCATTTTTCAATATTGTGCAAAACATTTTCCCACAAATTTGATGTATGAAATTGTATGATAAGCGCTTTCGGTGTATGAAGGTAAAACCGGAAAAATTTATTCTTACGCGTGTTACAGTGCTGATTTAAATTAACCGGACAAAACGCGTTAAACTTGAAATTTAAAACGCGTTTTTCTCAAATTGGGTTGAGTTTAGGTGACAACTTATGAAGACAAAACTTGCTTAAAATTTTAGCAGAACTAATATGGTGTAATTTGTTTTGCAAACTTCGGGCCCAAACTTCTACTCCAAAAATGGTTCATTTTAGCTTTTCTTAGTTAATCAAAAATTACGTCGAAAATACCCAGTCGATCACAGACATAATTATATCAAAGTGAGCCCCTTACGTAGCCCAACAAACTTTAAGAAGGTTTATTCTCCAAAAAAATTTTGCAAATTGTTTGAAAATTGTTTTTAAATAAAAAGTGGCTGTTTTATATAGTATAAATTAACTTATACAATGTTTTGGAGAATATAACTTTCTTAAAGTTTGTTGGGCTACGTAAGGGGCTCACTTTGGTATAATTATGTTTGAGATCGACTGGGTATTTTTGGCGTAATTTTTGATTAACTAAGAAAAGCCAAAATGACCCAATTTTGTGGTAAAATTTTAGGCCCGAATTTTGCAAAACAAATTACACAATTTTAATTCTGCTAAAATTTAAGCAAGTTTTGTCTTCATAAGTTTTCACCTAAACTCAACCCAATTTGAGAAAAACTTGCTTTAAGTTTCAAGTTTAGCTCGTTTTGTCCGGTTAATTTAAATCAGCACTGTATAAGTGCGCAAATTTTTGCATTTTAATTATCGCAATTTGACCAAGTTAGCAAAATTCAAAAACCCGTAACTTTACGAAAAAAAATCACAGGTTTAATATATTTTTAAATTTGACCTTAAAACAACAATATCTCTAAGATGAGATAGAAAAACGTCAAAAACGTCAAACTCCGTCAAAAATGCCTAGTTAACAAGCCCAAAATTCACTGAATAAAAACACACCAAGCATAGATATTCGGCATATGACAGCAGAAAGAATAATGGCTTCGCACTGATTCGAGCCGTCTTGTTTTCATTGCAGATCGGAAGAACAGTTGAGCAGAGCTTACCCATTGAATCCCCTAATCACATGGACTGATCTAACACGCGAGCAGCCGAAGATTTGAAAGAAAACTTCAACCTGACTTCGAACTTCAACCTGACAGTGACATCAAAAAGTGCATTATTCAAAAAAAGAATTGAACAATTGCAAATGCTGCTACAATTTTTGTTAAATTTTTTGCTGTATATGCGAATCCATTTGTATCAAATGCGTTACAAGAAATCAGATGAAATTGTCTTAAATGCTGTAAATCTCAGTAGATTATGTTTTTTGTCTGTTTTTGAGCAGAAATAAGTTCACCAAAAAACTAATTAGAAAAAATCAACAAAAAATTTTGTTTTTCGTCAGAAATTGAAGAAGACGAAAAGCAGTCGAATGAGAAAGATTAGACAGCAACCCTCACACTTCACGCACATCATTTCTGGTTTTGTACAAAAAAATGGATAGCAAAAAATCTAATTTTTCATTATAAAATTGAAGTAAGCAGAAATATTAAAACATTTTTAGATGTGACATTATACGTAGATTCGAAAGAAAAACACGTCAAAATGATTTATTCTGCGATTTAAGGAGAACAGTGGTGAAGTGGGTACGTCTCCACCTCTCAATTGAAAGGTCGGATGTTCGAGGCCCACCAATATCCGTGCTCGTTGCTTGAGGGTGAGGCAACATTACCCAGCCCAGAAAAATAACATAAAAAAATTGCATGTAGTTCTTAAGCAGGGCACAACAGCGGTTCGCCGTGATGAGCTTCACAGCTCGTATGTTGGTCCTATCCCTCGTGGATAGAAAATGATCTAAACTTGAGGACACATACATAATATATACATAATTTTATATAAAGGCTGTAAATATAATTTTTGGTTTTGATGCATTTTTTTGTAGAGATCCTCGTTACAACATATATTTAATTAAATCCTGCCTCCTTCGCTTGCCTTCATTAAATCACAACTCAAGAACCCACTTTTTTTTAACAAATTTTTCAGTTTTATCCCACACTGATAACTTCCATTTTAAAAAAATTTTCGTGTCTTATAGCAATTGTTTTTCTTGTTGTTTTGAAAAATTCTTTTTGTCATGAAATATTGCATAGAAATTCCTTGCCCATTAGCAAACACAACATTACAAGGCCAAACTTTGCACTGAGTAGGCACACAGTTTGGTGTCATTGGGTTCCTGGAATCCAGAGACAAATCCTAAAACGTGTTAAAAATTTGTCGGAACGATAAAAAAAGAAAGAACAAAGTGAGTGTCCTTGTTGTAAAATCCGCTCAAAACTCACAAAAAATACACTTTTGCCTGGCAACGATTTGTCTTCATAGATACAAGAAGATGGTTGGGTAGCCGAATCATGTTCGACAACCGGCAAAAGTTTATTGAAAGCGTGGCAGCAAAAAAAGAATAAGCCCGATAAAAAAACTTTGCATATTGCCTACTCGACCAAAACAATTTAAGTTTTTGTCGAAAAAACGAGTTTACAAACAATTTTTGCAACACAAGATTTTCCTGGATTTTGAAATTCCGCAGAAAAAAAATGTTTTTTTTGAAAGAAATCAAACATATAAGAGAAATTCAACAAAGGCATTAGGAAAAAGTGCAAGGTTCCTATCAAGAACTGTCATTCAGAAATCATAAAGTTTCAGGCGCCAAAGTCGAAAGGTAAAAAAACAGAACTAAAATAATTAACGACCGAATAAAACAGAAAGAGAACAAAGGATGCTAGAATAACAAAACTCGAGACAGTTGTTGATAACATTCAATCGTTTGAGGATAATCGCGCAATTGCTACCAATTAGGTTGCACTCTACGCCGCAGTCGTTTCATAAACACCAAATGCTCAATTGAATGGGTTTTTTCGAGTAGCAAAATTGCAGGGTCAAAGCACTAAAATGAAAGATCTTTACGGCGTTTAAAAAAAATATCGATTCGGAAAAAAGGTGAATAATTTCTGAAAAGAAAACAAGAAAAAATATTACACATTTTTCAAATTATCCCCCTTCAGGCAATACAAAGACAAAAATAAAATTTTCTAGCCTATTAAAAATCCCATAAATCCCATAGTAAGTCTCAAAAAGATTTGGAACGAAATTGATTTAGCCGAACTTGCCGCTAAGAAGCATTGAGTTAGTTTGACCCTGTCTGACTCTATTTACTGATAATTTGTTCATGTTTCACCCAGGATTCGCTTTTGTTCGACTAGAGCCCTCGTTCGACCGTCCTGATTTGCTACAGTTTGTCCAAGCAAAAAAGTGTAGAAAATTGCTTTTCTAATTCCGTTTTTGACTCTTTGCCCTAATATTCGACTTACGCTAACATTATTTCGACTGTACTTGACCTATGTTTCGCTGTGCTCGACTTATGTTTCTATTGTGCTCGTTCTGTGTTTCGATTGTGCTCGACCTAAGTTGTGAGTTTTCTCGAATTATTTTTCAACTTCTCGATCAAAAATAGTTGTTCGACTGAGCTCCATTTATTTTTCGACTGTGCTCGAATTAAGTTTCGACTTTCTCGACCAAAAAAGACTGTTTTTCGATTGTGATTGACCTATGTTTCAACTGCGCTCGACTGACTTTCCCACTGTGATCTACCTTTGTTTTGATTCTCTCGACGAAAAAAGACTATTTTTCAACTGTTCTAGACCATGCTTCGTCTTTCTTGACTTACAAAGTAAACTGACAAAAAAATATAATGTATGCTTTTCATTTGACTTTTTTGGAGGAGCATGAACTGACACTAAACAAGAATGAGTAACATTCAAAAACTTTAAATAGAAAACTAATTTTCTTTACAAATTTAATCTTCCTTTTTGGTTTAATTTTATTAGCAAAACGAGACTGAAACTGTTGATCTAAAAGCTGATTTTTAGGGAAACATTGGTGTAATTTTCTCTATTTTGCCACAGGAGCCCTTAAATCTCGAAAAACTAAACTATTCCTTCTTGAAACTTTAGCTTCATGTGAAGCGAATCTCCTCAAACGATTGTTGTTGCTTCCGAAATTCTGACAGAGCTTTTTTCTAATCACCAAACTCTCTTTTTTAAATCCATGTTTCCATTTTTTTTGAGTTTCCAATTTAAATTAAAATAAAATCTTCAAAAAACAATAAAACATTGAAATAGTCAGGTTGGACTTGACTTATGGTTTGAATGTGTTCTAAGTATGTTTTGACTGGCAGGAACTATGTTCCAACTGTGCATGACCTATCTCTTGATTTTCTCGACAGAATTAAGTTATGTTTCGACTATGCTTGACTTATTTTGCGACTTTCTCGACCAAAAATGAGTATTCGCTTTTGCTCGACTAGAGCCCTCGTTCGACCGTCCTGATTTGCTACAGTTTGTCCAAACGTTGAGTTGTGCCAGCAAAAAATTGTAGAAAATTGCTTTTCTAATTCCGTTTTTGACTCTTTGCCCTATGATTCGACTTACGCTAACAATATTTTTGACTCTTTGCCCATGATTCGCTTTTGCTCGACTAGAGCCCTCGTTCGACCGTCCTGATTTGCTGCAGTTTGTCCAAACGTTGAGTTGTGCCAGCAAAAAATTGTAGAAAATTGCTTTTCTAATTCCGTTTTTGACTCTTTGCCCTATGATTCGACTTACGCTAACAATATTTCGACTGTACTTGACCTTTGTTTTGCTGTGCTCTGCGTATGTTTCCAGTGTGCTCGTTCTGTGTTTCGATTGTGCTCGAACTAAATTGTGAATTTTCTCAATTTCCTTTTCAACTTCTCGATCAAAAATAGTTGTTCGACTGAGCTCCACTTATTTTTGACTGTGCTCGAACTAAGTTTCGACTTTCCCGACCAAAAAAGACTGTTTTTTGATTGTGCTCGACCTATGTTTCAGTTGTGCTCGACTGACGTTCCCACTGTGCTCTACCTTTGTTTTGATTCTCTCGACGAAAAAAGACTATTTTTCAACTGTTCTAGACCATGGTTCGACTTTCTTGACTTACAAAGTAAACTGACAAAAAAAAATATAATGTATGCTTTACATTTGACTTTTTGTGGAGGTACATGAACTGACACTAGACTAGAATGAGTAGCATTCAAATTTTTTAAATATAAAACTAATATTTTTTACAAATATAATCTTCCTTTTTGGTTTTATTTTCTTAACAAAACAAGACTGAAACTGTTTATCTAAAAGCTGATTCTTAAGGAAACATTGGTGGGTGTAATTTTCTCTATTTTGCCACAGGAGGCCTTAAATCTCGAAAATTTAAACTGTTCCTTCTTAAAATTTTAGCTTCATTTGAGGCAAATCTCCTCAAACGATTGTAGCTGCCTCCAAAAATCTGACAGAGTCCTTTTCTAATCACCAAACTCAGTTTTTTAATCCATGTTTCCGATTTTTATTTTGAGTTTTTAATTTAATTTAAAATAAAATCTTCAAAAAACAATAAAACATTGAAAAGGTCAGGTTGGGCTTGACTTATGGTTCGAATGTGTTCTAACTATGTTTTGACTGGCAGGACCTATGCTCCAACTGTGCATGACCTATCTCTTGATTTTCTCGACAAAATTAAGTTAGGTTTCGACTATGCTTGACTTATGTTGCGACTCTCTCGACCAAAATTAAGTATTCAGTGACCTTGTGCAAAACTTAAAAGTGTTTTTGCTCGCAAAATTTCAAAAGCCAAACTGCACAAGCTCGACTTTCAAAGGCAAAAAATAACCGACTGGTTACCCAAATGCATTCATCACATTTTGGCTTGGTTTTCAGTCAAAGCCCGTACTTAAACCCCCTAAAAAGTAGCGTAGTTATGTACAAAAAAAGGATAGCGACGCAAAATTATTCAACCGTGCTTCCAAATCTATATCAGCATTGGATTCACAGTGAAAACGTTTCCGTTCACGAATGGCGGTGCGGTGTTTAACATCAAACCCCAAATAGTAACTTTTTTATCAGGCGTGTTGTCTCATATCCAAAAAATTGGGAACCTTCAAAGAAGACTGCTCGAATATCTGGGCAAAGACCCGAATGTTCTGATGCCAAGAATTGTTTTTCACAAGCCTTTGCTAGTAAACTTTTTTCAAAAAAGGTACGAAAAATGATTAAGTTTTGAATATATTAAAAATTATGTACTGAATCTCTCAAATAAAAAACGAAATTTCAAGCGATGTTTTGTGCGCTTGAAGCGTAATAATTACAGCGAGTAGCTTGCCTCAGTTCGATATGAAAAGATATAGCTGGCAGCTAACGGTTAAAAACTTCGGAATACATTGCGTTTTGAAATTTCAAACTTGAAATATAGTAGCCGAAATAGTCGAAATTGCAAAACAATATACTTTTGTGAAAAAAATCACAGGTGAACCATCTTTTTAAATTTGATCTCGAGGTAGCAACAGATTTCAGATGGAATAAAAAATTTTGTCAAAACTCTTAGTTAACGTGTCAAAAATTGACTGAATAAAAAAACAACCCAAAGCTGAAACAAAAAAGCTCTAGGAGCAAAAATGTCGGAACTAAATAACCAACTTCCGCAACAAACATAACAACCACACTGACAAAAATGGATAGAGATCGATTTTAGCAGAAAAAAAGCAGATTAAATGAGATCGATTTAAGTTTTAAAAAAGGAAGCAGCTCATGCAAAAGTCTTAAGGTTGATTTGGTTCGGTTCAATATCGAATAAAATTCATCTGCAATCGGAGCTAAAAAAACGATCCCGATCAATTTTAAAACGATTTACCTGATCCTAAATCTGAGATTTAAAAAAATGTAATAAGCAGATTTTAAATCCATTTAAATTGAAAGTTTTGGTACATGTTGTTACAAGTTGAATTAAATGGAATTGACGGAAAAAACACCTACCAAAAAGTGGATTTTCAAATTTAATATCATTTGAGAGATATTTTAATGGGAGTTTATCGAACTCTAGTTATTACAGATTTTTATAGTTGTTTGTTTCATTTTTCATTTTTTTCTAAAATAAACCAGAAGATCAAAAACAATCATGGGCTCTTTTTCCTCCCCCCAGCTTAGATAGTCATCACTTTAAGGTGTAACGTGAAGTCTTACAAGATTGCTTGTGAAGACCAAATATGCTTGCAATAGCCCAGTAAGTCCAAATTTCCACAGAAAAATTTTGATGAAATTTTGCAGTTGGGAGGAAAAGGAGAAAGAACCCTCTAATGGCGGCTTTGTCGGCTTCTGGTTAAACTGCAACTTTTAAGTTTGTGCTTTGGTAGTGCTGTCTTCAAAATTTTTCTGAAAAAAAGTTAGGCCTTCATATTTCGGCTAAACCAACCAGCTTGATGTCCATTCATTAAGCGCTGAGTCGAAATTTACAATCATTCTTTGTGGCCCCACAAGATTTTTGCACAACTTCATGATCATGATTTTCTTGAATTCTATAACATCTGGCACGCCGCATTTTAAAAAAATCGAGAATAATTTTTTCAAAATAAATACTTAAATAGCATATTTTTTTAAAAAAAAGTAAGACTTTCTACTGTCGCCAGAAAGGTTTTCTCAAAATCTTATACCAATGGATGGTTTATTTCTCATTTTTGTGCACAAATTTGGGTTTCAAATGCTACACTTTGGACGTATTATTTAAAAAATGCAGATGTTTTATACACAGTCCACAGATTTTTTAGTCTAAAACTATCCATGGACTAGTCCTGATGTGGTTTAAAAACGGAGTCTGTCTTTCCTCGATTTCGCTCGCTTCGAAATGCTATTTCAGTTCAAATCCAACTCCAAGTTATTTTTCTTCCCTAATATCACTTCTCCCGTTTGTTTTGTGTTAGGGGCAAAGCCCATCCATTGTAGTTGTAAGCCAGTCCAACAGGCATGTTTGGGTGCATAAATCTCATCTATTTTTGCAACTATTTTGGAACTTATTCTTTCAAATAACCTCAAAATGCACTAGGGCGGTAAAAGGAGACAATAGCTGATAGAGCGATATATAGCTTGTTATAAAAGTTTCTGCATTCGTAGAAAAGTAATCTGTTTTCGATGATCCAAATCTCAAACTTAGATTCAGTGCAGATAGAAATGAGTTGATGAGAACTTTAATGAGAAGGCTTCAAATAAATTAATTTCGATTCCAATTGAGTACCTAAATCTAAGCTAGACACAATATGCTCACTGTTAAACCTGTTGAAGGAAATTTTCAGTGATAATGATAAATGGCCTGGCCCAATAAAAACTTCTGTTGCAAGCACAGACATCAATTATGATTAAAAATTCATTTAACAAGCCCAGCGCCAGGAACTTCGTTTTTTCTTATACGAACAAACTGTTTGTTGGCGCAATTTCTTGTAGCTAGCTTTCAAAATTTTGCAGAAAAAGTGTTAAGCAACTGTTCACAAATCGGTAAGTTTAAAAATTATAGAATTGATATCTATAGCCTCACATTGGTTCACAAATTTTTCAGAAATTGCTGTTAAAAACAATCAGAATCGTTTTTGATCTCATACTTGGAAAATCCATGAGAGGATAGTAAAAACAGAGTAATCCACTAAATGATCTAAAAACCAATCAGTTCACTATTTTTTCCACTGTTTTTTTCACATCGGCATTTTAGCATCAGACGAAAATTGTCTTTTTAAACAGTAAAACGGAATGCAATTGACAAAAAGCAGGTTGTGTGTGTGAAAAAGAAATGAAAAAGAGCTAATGAAAAAGAGCTAATCGTACTAACTTCATCCCAAGTTTTTTCTATGAAGTTGTAGAAAATAAAAACAACGGGTTTTGGTCAATCCAGGCTGTTCCAGGCCCCAGTATGTTCTTGAGCCGGTTCTTTAGCTGGCTTAGCGCGTTAAAATTGTTGCCGTAGTGTCTAATAAATGAGTAGTTAATTGCGTCGCGCCAGAGAACGATATCGTTTCGAGTGAATAATTGATGGCTAAAGTTCTACGAGCGGTTGCAACCGAAATTTCTACGAACGTTTCAAAATATTGAAAGTTCTACGAGCGTTTATAACCTTATGGTTAAAACTTTAAGACTGCGTAAAAACAAGATTGCGAAACACATTTTTGAGAGATAGATGATTGCCCGCACTCAGTAAAAAGAAAAATAGTCGATTATATTACAATTGTACTTCTATCAAAATCATAATTAATTATAAGCGCCAAGTCTAGGTGTTTAAACAATATAATGATAACATTTTTCGTGACATTACAATAATTTATAATCAATGATAATTGATTATAATTTTTCCGAAAATCTCTTATAATCTCTTATAATCTTTTATAATCTTTTATAATAGATTATAATCCCTTTTTCTATCAAATTATTACCTCAAAAAATCAATTATAATGGATTATAATCTGCATGAAAACACAGTAAATACCTAATTTAATTTAAGTTTAAGCTATAAGTACAAAATTACAGTTTCTTTTAGTTCATCAGTTCCCCTGACTCATGCACCTTCAGCGAGTCGGCCGACTTCAAACGATTACTGTCAGCCAGTGCCAGGTAGTTCTGACTGCCTCCTAATCTGCTGGGACCGGCCAAATATCCAGGGGTGGCCGAGACTAGTGAGGCGTAGCCCCCGTTCGTATTTCCACCGAGGGAACTCCGAGAAACTTTGTTCCTTCTTTGTAAGTCTAAAACATTCGGAAAATTTTTTATGCATACGATCGGGGAAAAAGGAAAGAGTTTGTCCGAAGATTTCATATGGACTCTCAAACATGAATTCCTAGTAGATCAACATAGGAAAAAATAAGATAAAAACAGAATAAATACCAAACGCCACTTTTAGAGTAAAACTTAAGAGTATAGCTTAATCGTAGGTAGGATGCACCTTCAGGTGATAGGTGGGTGTAGCTAGGATGCACCTCCAGGTGACAGGTGGGCGTAGGCGAGATGCATCTTCAGGTGGCACCTTCAGGTCGTTGAGACATAAACAAAAGAATCATAATGAAAAAGAATATGAGATAATTATTTAAAAAACTAGCAAACACATCATCCCTCCCACTTGAAAAACAGAACCCCAAAATACACTCACCCTCCGACACTTATAGGGGCACACATAGGGACGCATACTCAGACACTTATAGGGGCACGCAAAGGGATGCATACTCAGACACTCAAAGGTGCACATATAGGGACACAGATTCAGACACTCAGAGAGACATAGTTCAATCCCCCCAGTAAAGTAAAACTCAAATACAGTGATTTTAAAATGTCTTCTTTGTTCGTGAACACCGTTTACCATACAAACTGCCACTCTGGACCATTAAAATTGAAATAAAAATAATAGTAAAAGACCCGAGGTACCCAAAGTACCCCAAGGAACCAAAGGTAAATAAGACAGTACCAAGGTAAACAAGACAGTAAAATTACTGTGAAGAAAGAAAGAATTTATTTTGATTATTTTTATTATTTTCGGCCTCACTTATTATATTTACTTCCGGCCCAAATTCTATCGGCTAAATGGCCGCTACCCTGGACAAACGTTGACTCAACGTAGTTAAAACTATTGAGAAGACGTTTATTACCATGTTTCTGCAAGCCTAAGCATTTTTTTGAGGTCGCACTATTTAAAAGTCTTTTTTTTTCGTAAAGTTTTAAAAAAAAATTGAGTTGAAAAAAATGAAAAATTAAATTGATACCAACGACAATTACATAGCCCACGTCAATTCAAAACAAAATGAAACGTTGACGTTTGTTGAAAAATAATGGATTATAATCGATTAAAATGTAATATAATCGATTAAAATGGATTGTAATTCAATAAAACTCGAAAAATATCTGTTTTTTAAATAATCGATTATAATCGAATATAATCAACAATAATTTTTTTTGTTTCGAAAAACAGTAGCATTATAAACCATTTTAAATCAATTGCAATTGTTTCTTCTTGAAATTTATGAAGACTGACAATAAAAATCCCATATAATCAATTTTTTTTTCTTTTTACTGAGTGCGGGTGTGCTTTCAAAGCGCGGTGCAAAGAACTAGCAGCTAGTAAATTGTTTAATTTCGGTAAAAAAAGGTTCAAAGTGGGGATCAGGCAAACCGCTATCGGGAGTCCCAAAACATCGTGAGTAAACAAGGTGGTAGCAAAAAAAACAGACGACTCACGTGAAAGCATTCGACGGGCTACAAACATCCATTCAAATCAAATTAACTATCTTAGATTACCAGCACCAGGTTTTTACATCATTTACGTTGTTTTGGTGAAAAATTCAAAGAGAATCCTCTTTTATTTGGACATTTGAAGGTTTTTCTGATGATTTTGTTACGTCCATCAAGTTTGAAGAGAAACTGGTTTTGAATGTTTGCTTATTTGAATTTTATATAGAAAAACTCAAAAAATTCAATTTAGAAAAACTCATAATTTTTGAGCAAAAAATTCAATTTAGAAATTTTCTTCAGATTTTTGGAATCCGTTTTAAACAAAACTAAAATGAGCGGAGTCGAAAATTAACGGCTGATTTGTTAATGCGTTATACAACAAGTCACGTATAGATCACCAATTGATACAGGTGCGGTACTAATTAGTTATCAGGGGGTGATGAAAAAATTTTAATTTTTCATGGATCTTTTTCAGTTCGGCCGAAGCGATTCTACAAGCTCTCCCAAATTACAAAAAACGTTGGAGACTATTTTTACGGTTGAAGCAAATTGCCGAATGAAACATGAAAGAAAACATTTTTGAGCTTTTTTTCAAGGAAAATTTTCACCAAGAAATTGCTCCAATTTCGACACATGCTTCCCCCTGAGAAAAAAGGACCATTGGCAACCAAAACGCCTTAACAATTTTTTTTATGATAGTAAAGCAAAAAATCTGTATTCGAGAACAATACCAAAAATGGGACCATTTGAGTTGCCATGGGACTGTTATTGATGTAATTATGTAATTTTGTTAGGACTGTTGATGTTCGCCTCCCACGTGTTTATGAACTGAAGTACAATTCATTTTTGGTTACTAAAAAGTTGTTTTGTGCTTTTGGTGAAATTGATTTTTTTTAAGTAGACAAATATTTCAATTAGTTTGATCGCATGTTTATATCTCGTCATCTTTGGTGCAGTTAGATTGAATTGATATAGCGGGGAATTCTGAATGTTTGAAAAATTGTTATGTTTCATCCAAAAATGTTTCATTGGAATTTGTTTCATCTAAAAAAAAGATTTTGATCCGAAGAAAAAAATTGGTTAAAAATGATGACATTGGAATCAGTTTCATCAATCAGCATTAAAAGCAGCAAAAAATCTTGGTAAAAATTAACAGAAACATCTAAAGTCACGAAATGACAAAAATTTCACAACGTTTTTTCGTAATTTTAACCGAGTCAAGTTCTTGATTTCTCGCTCGTAAATCTAGCAAGCACATCGCATACACAATGTTTTCTTAATCATTTTTTTTTGTTACACTAGTGGACAAAATTCAGCACAATTTTATTGTTTTACTCTCTGAAATACCAGTTTTCAATATTCACTTTGCATAAAAATTATTTCGATTTTCAGTTAAATTTTAACACAGACCCAAATCGAATCATCAGAGCTACCAGATATGAAACTATCAACGTTTGGTTTCAATGACTTACTAATGTAATCCGGGTCCGAAAACACCAGATTTCTTCATCTGCGCTAAGTTTTGCATCATAGTGAAGACTTTCTTGAATAAGCGGACCAAAAAACAGTTTCTCATGCGATGTTGAGGAGATCTGGCTTTCTCGGACCTGAACATTTGTTTCAGGTCAATGTAACAATTCAATTGTTTTTTGAACGAAGTGTTGACCGAGATCGACGATGAAAACAAAATTTTCAGAAAATAAAAATCTGAGTTTGCGCCTAATGTTGTCCACCAGTGTATTTGTGATCTACACCAGTGAAAAAAATTACATGCAAATTCAGGTTTTTTCTCTCTAAACTGTCTCGTTTCAATACCAACTTTGGACACCTTTTTTCAAATTTCAGTAAATTTTTTTGCATTTGCTTTTGGTCTATTTAAATTTTTTTGGGAATATCAAAGGAAAGTTTTCCGAACTGGACAATAAAACAGGCTATTTACAGAGAGTATTAATCTACACTTGCGCTTACTTTTGTTCACTGGTGTATCCTCTCATCATATTCAATGACTAACCAAAAATTATTTTCTTTGTTCATTGTTGCTTTTATTTTTAGTACTCTTATACTTGTGTATCAAAATAGAAGAAACCAGGTGAGGTCTTTCCCTTTATAGCAAATAACCCGATCATAGCAACCACCCTCTTAAAGCAAAAAATTTTACAGCTACTCTCAAGCACTATGAAGTGATTATTATGGAAGAAATTCAACCCAATTAGATATGTTACAATTTTCTTGACCAAAATTTGATTTATTTCGACTTTCACTGACATTTAAATTTTAAAAAATTATAGTTTGAACCTCGTATAGTTACATTTTGAATTATATGACCCAACCAAAAAAAATTGCCCGACTCTATTCTACCCACTTCTACGTTTAGACGTTTTTGGCCACAACTCGATTTGTTTCATATTTCTCGACTGTCTCGAAGAAGTTTTTTTATAATTTATTGGTTGTACTGGGGAAAAAGTTACGCAACTAGAAAAACTAAAAGTAAAAATGAGAGAAAAAGTTTCAAATTACAAAGTAAATTGGTTACTATTATGTTAATTTTTGCCTCTAGATAGTGATATACTTAGTCTTTATCTAATTTTTGAGAAACTTAAAAAACAGTTTAAGTAAGCTCATATTGCAAAGCCCTTATTGAAAAATTCAAAGCAGTTTTTGAAAAAATTCTTGAGCCGAGAGAGAAAACGTAATGTGAAGTTGCGTTTCTAAAAAAAATTGAAAACAAAACTTTTTCGTACTTCATGGTTTTTTATCCGGATCAAAAAGTCTCGATGTTTCCTTCCTTTGATGTAAGGGGCTCACCCTCTGTCAGATTTCAGTTTTTTTTCTGTATTAAAACCTGAGTCCGACAAAAATGTATTTCCAATAGATCGTTTTCGAAATTGTTTGGTTGCGTTACTTTTTCTCCAGTATATACACCCCGCAGAGATAGACTAGTGGTAAAAATTAAACCCAATTCAGGTTTTTTTTCAAAATCCCTAATTTACAGGATGAAGGAACATTTTGACTGTACTAAACTCTGAAATTCAACTAAATTTTTACATCTGAAGACAGCAAATATTCTGAACATATCATTTTAGTGTGAAGCACTTAACAATCATTTCCAGGTCTGGTCTGAAAAAGCCAGTGTTCATCATCCGAGCTAAGTTTTTCAAAACGCCTGATTTTGTCAGACAGCTGTGTTCAAAAAAGGTATGACACTTATGATTTCAGCTTTCTCGCCGAGAATGTTTCACGTCGCATGAACAAATTTTTGACTTCGCTTATTCGACTAAGAAATTACTAAGATGCAAAACCCATCGCAGGTGGTGAAAACTGCCATTTTCAGACCCGGATTTTTTGCTAAGTCATTGAAACTAATTATTAATAATCAAATATAGGGTAACTTTGATCAGTTGCTCTTGGTCAAGGTTCAAATTTTACAGAGTTTCGAAGAAAATTCTGTCCAAAGTTCACATTGAACATGCTTCTTGGACACAAATCCTGAATTTGCGTTTAATTTTTTTTTCACAATTATAACTTTTGATTTTTTGACCAAACTTGGGTGTACTTTGAGTTCCTCGAATGGCTAAAAATTTTTCAATTTTCTCCTGATCTGACTCAGTTTTGCTTGAAGAGGCATGATCAACACGGGGATTTTCAAAGAATACTTCATCTTTCTAGATCACAAAAGTGTGAGCTTTAATTGACACATGTTTCGACTGTGCACGACATATGTTTCGACTTTCCCTGGCAAAATCGGGTATATTAAGATTTTGTGTTCGACTTAAAATTGCTTCTAGACCGCAGAATTTGAGTTTAAAAAATTGCAATTGCTCAATTTTCAGTCAAAACATAAGTCGAGCACCTCCACTTGGGGAAATGTGTGTTCGCCGTGCCAAACCTCAATGAACTTTGACAGTTCATAAAACTATTTCAAGAATGTCACTTTCAACTGTGGAGAGAGGGTTGGAAAACAAAGGAAGTCGTAACAAACTTTCTGCAGTTTTACGTTGAAAATGCGGTGTTATTGTATGTTGATTCTTATCGCTATCTTTATTCAAAATAAGTGCACCCTCTTTATAATAAACTCAATTTCAAACCACTTAACAACTGAAAAATTACCGAAACTGAAAATCTTTTTTTTTCGGGTCATGTGAAACGAAACAACGCCGCGCCACCAGGAACGCACGACCCGCCAAAAGATGTTCGACTTATGTTTCAACTGAAAGTCGAGCAATTGCACTTTTCCACTCAAATTCCGCGCTCGAGAAGCATTTGTAAGTTAAGTACAAAGTCGAGACATCAGTAGAGCACAGTAGAAGTTTAAATTGAGCACAGTCTCAGGGGTTTTGTGTTTTATACAGCAACAAAGCTGCGGAAAGTATAAATAATGAATACAAAACCAAAACTCACGTAAGTGAAATAGGGTTCCACTAAAAATTTGAATAATAAACTGAAAAGAATTAACTTCACAAAAACGCACAGAGAGTAATTTTAAAAACTTTCAGAATCACAATATGGATTCATTATGAGGCCAAACCACGCACTATATAAGCGAACAATTTAATTGTGTATGTTTCTGTCATCCAAAGACAAATCGTTAAATTTTGTCGGTATAATCAAAGAAAACAAAAACTATAAAGAAGAACATAGAGAGCAACCTTATCGCTTGCAATGCACCAATTACACAGAAAATTGTGTAATATTCCGAATTTTTTTGGAATTCGAAAATTTTAACCCTATAACAACTAAAATTACAATTTTAATCATTTAAACAAGATCTTCCCAATGACAAATACATTCAGTACCAAAATATTCTTCATATTGAAAGATATGTTTAAATCTTGCTTGAAAAATCAAAAATTAGGCACCGAAAAAATCAAAATAAACAAAAAAAGGAAGAAAAACACAAAAAAAACATCAAAACACATCAAACACATATCATAAACGTATCAAGCATATCAAAACAAACTTTAAAAAAATAGAATGAGAACAACAACCAGAGTTTTTTCACTAGAAACCTACTCTTAAAAAACCTAAATCTGATACAAGTCAGTAGTAAAAAATCAAATCTGAAGCCACAAAAACATAGATCGCAAAGACCTTAATCAAATTCAAGAACAACCCGCAGTGAGAAAAACGGACAAAAATCGATTATATAGAGAAAAATCTGCAGATTAACCAAAGTACGCAATCATTTTTTCTACAACCATTCTGCGAACGATGATCAATTCTGTACAGAAAAATTTCATTTTTTTCCACCAAAAATAAATGGATTTTATGCCAACTTAATCAATTTTATAGTGTATGAAACATGTATAAAACATGTTTATAATATGTAAATAATCTGTGTATAACATGTAGGTTATCTGCATAAAAAATAACCTGTAGATAATCTTTAGATAATCTGTAGATAACTTGTAAAAAAACTGTATATAGTCTGTGTGAAAATTGACAAAGAAAAACCAAATTTGTTGTGTTTTGATAGTGGTTATAAAAAATTGACTATCGCAAAAAAAATTGAACTCTACTCGATTATCTAATGGTTATAATCGTAGTTATACTCTATCAAAAAACGAATTACAATTTTTCTAAAATCTGTATATTTTTCTGTAGATGATCGATTTTATCAATTTTTGTCACTGCGGGAACAAAAAAGAACGAGAAATGAAATACCGCCATTTTTCAAAATTAATTTAATTAACATTGATTACAAATTGTGGGCAATCAGGTATTACTCTTGATTCTGTACAAAAATCAATCGACCTAAATAGTTTGAGAGTTTTCCCGCATAAAAGAAAAGTAAAAACAAATCGATTCTAATGGATTTTCTTGGTCAAAAATTTTGTAAATATAATCGATTCCCATGTTACGTTGAGACAACAAAATTGGACTAAAAATCGATTTAAATCCATTTTTCTCGCCAAAACAAAATGCCTTATAAAACAAAATCAGAACCCCCAAATAAACCCCAGCCCCCCCCCCCTACCTGAACATCCCCCCACCCAACTGAACAACCACCCCCCCTAAATGCCTTATAAAACAAAATCAGAACCCCCATCCAAACCCCAGCCCCCCCCCCGCCTACCTGAACATCCCCCCACCCAACTGAACAATAACCCTCCCCCCCACCTGAACCCACCCCCTCCCCCCCACCTGAACCCACCCCCTCCCCCACCTGAACCCTCCCCACTCCTGAACCCACCCCCTCCCCCACCTGAACCCTCCCCACTCCTGAACCCACCCCCTCCCCCACCTGAACCCACTTCCTCCCCCACTTGAACCCCACTCCCAAACTGTGGACCAAACGTTACGTTGGGGGGGATTGTTGTAAATGGGCAAACGCCAGGGGGGGGGGGTAATGTTGAGTAACATAAAAAAGTAACAAAAATATCAAAGTTAGGTGGAAAAAAAATTAAATTGAGCAAAAAGTAACCAACGTAACCAAATTCAGTTTAAAACAAAAAAAAATACTTTATGTGCGTTGAAATTCGCTTCTCAGTAAAGTGGAAAAAAAATCGATTATAATTTAGTTTCATTGTCAGTGTCCACAAAAGTGAAAAAAAAAATCGATTATAATGGATGAAAAAAGGATTTTGTTGCCTTGAAAAATCATAATATTATAATCCATTTTTTAATTGATTTTAAACGATTTGTTTTCACTTTTGTGCACACTGACAAGAAAACTCAATCATAATCGCTTTTTATTCATGCAAATCTAATGCGGGTTTTTATCCGGGATTTTTAGGTTTGCTAATCGGTTTAATTGGGCCATACCCCGAAAGCTCAGTACAGGAATAATGAGACCAGTAACAGTATACTATACCTTATTTTAAAGTGAAAAAGATTCAGAACAATGACTCAATCCATAACGCCCAACGTGAATTGCAGATGAACAGAATACTTTACTACAGATACTTTTAGATCGCGTAGCTGATTTTTTTTCTTGTTATGTAAAAACAATTGGATAGAAATAAAAACGAAACTTCAAAGATTGGTTCAGAAAAGTATGAGCAGCATCATTCAGTTTTTAGCAAAGTTTTATAAAATAATTGTAAAACCATCAGCATAACCTAATGAAAAAATTGTACGAAAAATCAAATCGACTGATTAAAACATGCAAGTAGGACCGATATCTTAATGATGCAAATAAAGCGTCAAATCGGAACAATAAAATCAGATGGCGTCAAAGTTCTTCTCAAAAACAGAAAAAAATTAACCTCAAATATTTGAGATCAAGATGAAAAACCTACGAGTTCCAAAAAAAATTATTTTTGTTTCAGAACTTTCACAGAGAAATTAGCATAAAAACAAACATAATTATATTTTAAAATGAGCAAAAAAATTTCATATATGAACAATCTGTTAGGTTGGTATTCTTTTATTGAAGATATGAAATTGCTGAATGCGGAGAAATGCAACCCCCTTTTCTGTAAAATACAAGCTTGCCGCAGTAATGCCAGGCTGATTTCACGCTAGGTCACAAATCTTTTGTCAAATTAACTATGAACGGAATTTCACCTTAAGTTAGAGTATAATGATAAATTTAGACAGCAAGATATATTTTGATCCGTAATAGTTTTTTTTCATAAAACAAAATCCATTATAATTTACCAAAATCCAATTTGTTTTCGACCAACGAAATCGTTTTTTTATTATACTTTTCACAGTTTTCTAAAAATTTTGAACGCGAATGAACACTTTCATCTCATCAATCACGGCTCACAACCCCCAACGTCCCCCACGTCCCCCCACCCACAAGAACCCACCCCACTTCCCGAACTATGCCCCCCCAACGTCCAACTCTTCCACAACCCCTACTTTTCTCCTACCCCACACGTCGCCCGCTATACACCCACGTCCCCCACATTGACCCTACATCCTTCTTACAGCTCCCCTCACCCACGTTTACCCCAAACACAAAGCACATTCGACAAAAACTCTCCCATTTCAGGTCAGAAATATACACCCCGACCCACCGCCCGCCAGAATCGGTAATTTTAGGGTAGGGGTTAAACGGGGGGTTGTGGGGTATATTTTCCGGCATGTAAAAAAAAACTGAGTGAAAAAATAGTAAATAAGTACATAACTTATAATAAAACAAATTTGAAGTTCAGAAAAAATTCAAATTTAGCCTTATTTTAAACCATTTGTGGCCTGTTTTTTTTTCAAAAATTCCGTTCTTTTTTCCAAACGACACCGCAGGTTATTTGGTGACAACTGTTCTGTATTGTATTATATTGCTTGCCCCTTCATGCGTACTGCTCTCAGGCTGTCTTGTCTACTCAATACAATCGCAAGAATTTCCAATTGTAATTTGATTCAGATGAGTATTCGCCTAGTTACAGAAGGCTCTGAGTGATCAGGTTATAATCTAATAATCAAATCAAAAGGAAAGGGTCAGCAATTTATCGGCCAAATTGTCTGATTTTAACTTGACTTCCACTTGTTCCAATAACACTAAACTGTTCTCTCTCCCTCCCTCTCTCTCTCTCTCTCTCTCTCTCTCTAAATCTCTAGAAAATCTCTTATGAGAGTGAACCAACTACTGTTTCTGCTATAATTGTTCTCCTACTCCGAGAACCAACTACTCGATTCACTAGCAATAATTGTTCTCTTTAACTAGCTGAGAACCAACTACCCTTAGTAGTAGCTAACAACTGTTCTGACTCTTAAAGGCTCTCCGGTACCCTCTAATAAATTATCGTTTTTACACTTAGTTTTAGTCCTGGCGTCCACCTAGATAATCCGTCCGAACACGTTTTAGGAAAACTTACCACCACCTGTCAGCTCTGCCACGTGCCAAGTTCATTTTTTTATGAATCGTTTCACGCTTATTAGATACCTGGTACTGGGATTAATTTTCTTCAGTCTAGTTGAATTGTTTTTAACAGATCATTTGCCAAATTTTAGCAAGGTGAACGGTTCATATCTCCAGGAGTTGGGCTGGGAAATACGCCATTTTCCGGAGTTAATCTCGGGGCTTTCTATGCAGTTTTTGGGTCAAAACGCCCAAAGGTCAATTCAAGGTCACCCTGGGGTCAACCGGCGTCAAACGTCCATATTTGTGTTCAGAATCCGATGTGGGTTTTAATAACCAAACTCCATTCATATCCCATTAATACTTCACAATTTATCCCACTTCCTAGGTCCATTATCACTCTTTCCGTAGAAAGGCTATTAACGCCGAGTTTGTCAAATTTTAATTTCTGTCATGGAAGGGACGACATCTTCCAAACTTGAATTATTTTGAGCTTGACCCTTTTGTTTGATATACTACTCAACTTAAAGATTTACTGATCTTACGTGCCGGTTACTATACAGTGCTGATTTAAATTATCCGGACAAAACGAACAAAACTTAAATTTTCAAAAGCGTTTTTCTCAAATTGGGTTAAGATTAGACAAAAAGTGAAGAAAACAAGTTGCTTAGAATTTCACCACAAGTAATATTGTTCCATTTGTTCTCCGAAATTCGCAACAAAAAATTTACCCCCAAAAGTGGGTCATTTTTTTTTTCAATTAATCAAGAATTACGCTGAAACTATTTTGTTAATTGATAAGAAAATTATATCAAAGGAAGCCCCTCACCCAGCCCAACAAAGTTTAAGGAGGGTTAAATCTCCAAAAACTAGTATAAGAGAAAAAAATTTCACTTGATAGTCAATAAATGTGATTTTTACTATATAAAACCCATATTCTATTTAAAAATAAATTTCAACCAATTTGCGCAAATGTTTGGAGATTTAACTCTTCTTAAACTTTGTTAACTTGCGTAAGGGGCTTCCTGCGATATAATTTTCTTATCAATTAACGTAATTCTTGATTAATTGAAAAAAGCCAAAATGACCCATTTTTGGGGTAAAATTTTTGTTGAGAACTTTGGAGAAGAAATGGCAGCACATTTTTTCTGGTGACTTTTGTTCTCTTCACTTTTGTTCTCTTCACTTTTTGTCTAATCTTATCTCAATTTGAGAAAAACGCGTTTGAAAATTCAAGTTTTGTTTGTTTTGTCCGGATAATTTAAATCAGCCTTGTAGCATGTAATACAGTAGAATCACCAATTCTACACACTGAATGAAATTCTTCGATAAAATTCTTTAATCGCTTACTTCATAAACAAGACTTGGTGAGTTTGTTTGAGTGTTGCAGATTAAAGCGGTTGAAACTCATTTCAGATTTCCAGTTTATGACCTGTTTTGTGACCTGAGTGAATGTACTTTCATAACCTCGTTGGTGAAAAAGTATTTTTGAAATCTTCAATATCGACACATCACTAAATTACTATTAGTAGCCTTGTTATACGCTTTAAAAATCGCTTTGTCACATTCCTCCTACATAGCAATGCATTCACTTTCATAATTATAATGCATGCGATTATATTTCTTGTGTGTTTTTGTGATACAATTTGAAAAACCAAGGTGTTCGCTATTCCTAATTTGCTCGCCATGCTTTATTCGTTTTTTATGACCATTTATTATTGGTTTTTTAGCTTTTTTCTTCAATTGTGGGGAGAACCGAATCAATGTATAATTAATTTTTCTAATTGATTATTGATCAAAATCAGGTGAAATTGTTAACTTTTTCTAAGTTTTTGTTAAATGAAACAAATGATACAAAAAGCATCTGAATAATGAATTTTTTGAAAACAATTATCTGTAGTTTTTAAATAACTTGTTTTGTTGAGATCATGTTTTATCACAAAAACATTTTACGCAGGCTGAAACTTGATTTTAATTTTTTTAATCCAACTTTTTTGTTAAAGTAGTTTACTTTGTGTTGGGAGCGATTTTAATACAATGCGATTATTGTTTAACCTAGTTTTAAGCCAAGTGTGCCTATTTTTGTCTGCCAGTTTTTTGTCTAACGTATGCGGTTCATTATCAAAAATGGGATGGCAAAAATTTGTTAATCGTTTTTATTGTCGTTACTCTACTCATTAAGCGCTATGTCTAGCCGAAAAAAAAATTCTTTGATATTCGTTGCCGTTTCTTTCTGTCTTCTCGCGTTGTATCTTAGAATCTTCCAGGTATGAAAAAAAAATCTTTTTTTTTGCATTTAGTTATCTTGAAGGATTTCCGACAGTTTCCGTTTTAGCACACTTACCAGCAAAGTTTGACCCGTAATTTTGTCTAAACATGGATAAAGTAAACATCTTCATTATAAATAGACCCTCTAAAAACCCCTGGAAAAATTTGCAGCGATGCGTTTAAAAAACTCGTTTTTGATTGCTTGTAAACAAAAAAAAAACAAATTAAACTTGTTTTTCTTTTTCCTAGAATGCCGCTCATCAACGTTTTGCTCTTCACCTGATAATTTTATTTGTTTTCGTAACTTTAGTTCGAATCAATCCATTTATCATGAAAATGTGTATTTGGTGCGGTTACCAAAAAGTGAAATCATAAAAAATTGAAGAAAAAAAATGCCTCTTAAAATCTTGAAAGATCAGGGATGACACCTCAAAAATGTTAAGTATGAAGGACGCGGTAAAATGGTCCTTCTATTTTCTCTTTTGAATTTTTTCTAGGTCATGCTTAGCGAAAAATTTTTGAAAATTGCTGTTTTTCGATTATTGAAACATGCCAGCAGGACAAAGTAAACAAAGTAATAAAACGATTTTTGCCGCAGAAACAAAATTTTGAAAACATTTTTTTTTCGATTTTTATTGCGGATGAAAATATGAGAAAAACTGCTCACTGTTTACAAAAATTTTTTTTTTCAAAACTGATGAAAAAAACACATTTTTATGATTTTTGTAACAATTTTGTCAACCTTTTTCTTAGGTCGATCAAATTGATTTTCTGAGCTCTCCTAAATCACTAAAGAGGCCTTATTTTTAACAAACTTTCTGCCAGGCAGGCAATATTTTAAAAAAACAGGCCAAAAAGGTGTTTTTAGGCAATTTTTGCAGATTTTTACCAAAAAAATTTTGACCAGATTTTGACCAGATTTTTTGGCCAGCGCTCCCACCTCATAGTTATTATATATTAGCGCCAAAGGCGCTTTTATAAAAAATTTATGGTCCGTCACCAAAAATGTGTTTGTCAAAATAGTACAAAGGGAAGACCCTTTGGGTCGGCAGGGGGTCGAATTCCTGAGGGCAGAGGGGCGTCCCCCCTAAATCAGCTGGTGATCATATTTATGCTGAAATTACTTAGATCTAGACACAGAGACTGAAAACTTGTATTTGATTGCAATCTTGTATTTGATTGCAATAAGCATTCAATTTTTTGTCTCCTATAGCTTAGTCCTACCATAGTCTAAGTTTCTGAGTTTTCTACAAAACGCTAGTCAAAATGAGCTTGATCATATATTTTAAGAAAAAATATATATTGATCACAAAAGGACCGACTTGATCATATATTTTAAATGGACCTTTAATTTTTATGATGAGCTAATTTTTGGACCTTTTCATTAGACTCCATGCTATGCCCCATTTTAACTCAGTTCAGAATTTTTTTTGAATAATCCGAAAAAATTTTAAAAACTCATTAATAATACTTTATTTTACTCGCAAGGACCCAAAAACTCAATTTCATCTGACATCGAGTTTAAAAAACCTGGTATTTATAGAACATCGTATTTGGAAAACTAAGTTCGGAATGGAAAACTGAAATTGTTTATGAAATGAAAGTCATATTTAAAAAAATGTATTTGGGTATGCAAAAATTTAAAACGTTAGATGGCTGGAAACAGGCAATGGGTGTAAGATGGCGATCTATCAAAAAGATATGCTTCTTGAAGATAAAGTTTTTTTTTAAAATAGATGAAATGTTAGATAATTTTTTGGGAACAGGTTTTATGTTTTATTTATGATTTCGAAAAAACCATGTAAATGATGCCAGTATACGACAAAAATGTTTTTTTTTATTTTAGCTTAGTAATTTCACTGTAGAAAAGAAGTACTTCTATGCCAACCATACCAGGAGCTCAAAACTTCAGGAAAAAGAAGCTTCTTTCAAAGCGGTAATATGCAAAGAAGACGTAGAACATGTCCAAGGAATAAAGAGGTTGTTATCGGATGGCATATCCAGAGACAAAACATTGGCGAATGAGTTCTACAAGTTAATAATGAAACCAGTTCAGTCAGCGTGCAATAAACTACTCAGAGTAGGTAAGAGTATTGGAAAAAATTTTTCAATGCGGGCGACTCCTCCAAGTATTAAAAAGAAACTTGTTTAAATTGTATCTTATCTCAAGCATGCCAAACTTTTAGTTTGTTTGTAGAGATTTTGGAAGATAACAAATATGGTGATAAATCTGTGATACTGGTGATAATGAAGTAAAGTAACAATTTTTTTGCCTGGGGTTTTGCGTAGAATCTTGGCTGACACAAATGCGATTGAAATAAACAAAACTAAAACGACAACATAAAAATGACTAGATAGATTACCCCGAACAAATATTGTTATTCTGTCTTTGTATTCAAGACCAATGGTTAAGCAACAATTTGACGCCCATTTGAGATCAGGAAGGAGTTTGAGCCAGATTTAACGTAAAAACCTTGTGGTAATAATTAAACTTGAAAACATTGAAAACGCATCATCAAAAGCTTTGCAAAATATACAGTGAAAAATTATTAGCAAATATACCATTTTACTCTTGATAGTGCTTAATTTTCAGGATGCTTTTGACAACAAAATTTAATTAGATTTAAAAAAATTATTGATCTCAAGCATAATGTTCTAAGGAAAAGGAAATTTCTTTTTTGGCAAAAAAACTCAAATGCAAATCAGAAGCAGAAAAGTGACCAAGTTTAGTTCAAACGCGTTAGTCTCAAACACTTTCTGTAGTCCCAAACGGTTTTCTCAGCAGTTTTTTTTTCAATCGCTTAACCTGAAATAAAATATGGCCAACAATGAGTTAGATTTTTACCAAATTTTTTACATCGACCAATTGCAATTTATCTGAACTTATCTCTCTGAAAGTTTGTAATTTTTTGTACTTTTACCGTAATGAGTAATATTTTAAGGATTATCTGAGTTTTTTCAGTTTTGTTTCTATAGACTGTAGATTTTCAGATCCAAAATCCTAATATCTGAGATTAGTACACTTTGGAATCTGTAATTTTAAAAATATACCATATACCAGTTTTTCCGGGTCTGAAAATGACCTTTTCATCCTTTATAAGAGTAGTTTCCAACGGTGTGAAAGTATACAAAACAACAGAGTTATGAAAAAATGTCACAAGGAATTTTCTCGTTACAAATTTTTTCACATGAAATGGTGAATTCTTCCGCCTCTGTTTATTCAAAAAATTGTTCACTCCATAGAAAACTTGAAAACAATACGTGTAAACTTGTTTTTTTTTCACACCCAGAACTAGTATCTTCAAACTGGTCACGTAGAAAAATGAGACCTTCAGGAAGAAAAATTTAGATCACTTGCAATTGGTTGGTGTAAAACTCTGGTCTTGAATAGAAAGACTGAATAACAATATTTGTTCGGGGTAATCTATCTAGTCATTTTTATGTTGTCGTTTTAGTTTTGTTTATTTCAATCGCTTTTGTGTCAGCCAAGATTCTACGCAAAATTCCAGTAAAAAGTCCATTTTTGACTTTTTTCAGTTTTTTGCAGTTTTTCATAAAATGACATTTACCAGGTTCAAACAAATTGGGTCTAAAATCTTAGCCCAAAATTGCACAAAAAACTATAACACTCGTTTTTTTTATTAGGGTCCAAAATCTTGGCCCAAAAACTCACAAAATAACCAGACTTACTACTTGATGACGAGAATTTACCAAAAAAATAGTCTAGTACCTGCAACCGTGTTTTGCCAAGAAATCATTAAGAAAAGCATCGGAAAAGAAATCCACGTCAAGAATCTAGCACATTTATTGATAGCAAACATTAGTGACAAAGAATGCTAATTTTTGGTAGGTTTTGATTATCTCGACGAGATCGCACAAAAACGGGGTATGGGAGTTGCCCCGACACACTGCACTGGGGTAGTCACCCGAACAGGTAGTCGAAACTATCACAGGGTAGTTTTCCCAACACAGAAAGTCACCCACAAACTGCAATGGGTAGTCACCTGACTATGTAGTCAAAACCGTCACAGGGTAGTTTAATCGGCTCAAACACATAGAGTTTTTTGTTAATTTCGACTTTAAACAGCACCGATTTTAAGCGTGTGTGTGTTCACACTTTGGCAAAACATGGCTTTATTGACAGACAAAAACCTGCCAATCAAGGTCGGCCAAGGTCGTTTTATGAACTAGTTTAAATAGCTAAACAAAACAGAAAAAGTTTTTTGGGGGGTTCGACTCCGGTTACTGAGCGTGAATTTATGTTCCGTCAAGTTCGGCGCAAATTCGGTGGTATTCGAACCTGGAACCTGCGCCGAACCCTCCGGGCGCACTGTGTATACGCTCGGTTAATGTCCTTGTATTATTTTCAACAATAGTTCAAACAGTAGAGTATATAGATTTTTAGACAACGCCAATTCAGCATGTTGATTTTCAATCAAATTCACGCCAAGACAGTACCTGCCATTATTTTCACCAGAATATTGCCTGAATAGAATCATTTTGTAAATCAAATTAACCTGGCACGACTTTTTTTATTCTTGTTGAAATTTGAATTTTGTGCAAATCTGATGAAACTAAGGTACGAATATTTTTTAAAACTAGAATAAAAAAACAGATTCAAACAAGCTATTGAAGTGAAGAACGTTTTGTTTCTAATTCGAAAATTCTTTGCTTAAATGCCTGCTTGCCTAACCTCAGTTTTCTTGCGAAGCGACTCGAGCTAAGAAAACAAATTTGAACTAAATATAAATCGTATTGCTTCAACAGTTTGCTCAAACATTTGTACAATTTCTGTGAAGCAATTCAACCTTGGAAAATAATCTTGATTTCCTTCTAATTTTAATCGTCTCATCACTTTGCTGGAATGTTTTTTATTCTTTAGCGAAGCTATCCTAGCTACAAAAAACCTCGAACTAACTTGAACGATCATTGCTTCAACAGCTAGCTCGATAAATTTTGGTTTCTCTGAAAAGTAGTTCAAGTTGTTGGAAAAACTGCGTATTTAGAAGTTGCATTGATTAGCTAACTTGCTGGAATGACCTGAAGGTTTTTTTGCGAAGTAATTCAAACTGCCAAAATAACTGCATAACGTTTCAAAGTTTCATGGCTTCCTATTAAGCTTCAATAACGCTGAGTGTTGCTGCAAAGCAATCTTATCTATTGAAATGGCTTCTTTTTGATACGATCCAAGCAACGAAAACATCTTCGAGCTTTTCAAAAGTTCATCAAATCGATGATTTCTTGAAAAAATAGCTTGACTTGCTTGAAGCAATCAAAGCTGGGATAAACAACTTCGAATTACATCAAAAGTTCATTGTTCCGATATAATATTGATATAATTTTTGGCGAAGTACACCAAACTAAGAAATAACCTAACCGTTGCCAAAAAATACCGAAGTAACTCAAAAGTTTTCAGCATCAATACTTTGGTTGAAAAAAATTAACTTCCTAGCTTGAAATGGTTTTGCTATAAAAATTAATTGTTAAGGTTTCATTGCTTAAATTGTATGCTAAACAAACTTCAAGTTAAAAAAAATTTTGAAATTGTTAGAAAGAGTGTGAAAAATTTTAAAGGACCTTTTGATCTGCTCAAAAAATTTTTAATTCACATATTAAATGAGTTTAATAAAATCAAATTTTTGATGCCTGATTGGCTCCCGCAAACTATTTTGATTCTTGCGAACTGTATCGCGTTATTTAAAACCTTACAACTAAAATAGCTCCACCGGCTTGCTCAAACAATTAACTTTTGTCAATCGCTTAATCGTAGAAAATACATGAGAAATGCCTATTTTCAAAATCTGGAATGCTTGCCCAGTGAATTTTTTGAAACTGGCTCGGGACGGGCTGGCTAGTTGTAAATAAGTTACAAGACAAGCCTGGAAAAAGTCTAGAAACTTTTTAATCAAAAAACTTTTTTAAACGGTTTTTTTTTTATCTGGAAATATGGAAAAAAACTTGTGCGTTATTGACAACCATTGACAATTTGTAAAAATCGGAAGACTGAAAAAAGACAAAAGAGGACTAACAAAAGGGAAAAAAGTTATACAAAACTTTTTGAAATAGCAAATTTAGCAGAAATTTTTTTTAATGAAGTGATTACGAAGTTTTTGAGGCTGTCATTCATTTATTCAGATTGAGGAAACAGTTTACGACACGTAGCTGGGGTAAAAAAAGAAGGCGACACTTGTCAAGGTTTTTTTTTGGTTTCTTTCAATGAAAAATCAAGTATCACCAAAAATAATTGAAGAAGTTCAAATAATCAATAAGAAAATCATCAGGAAAATTTCATAGACATTTTTAGAAAAAAATTTCGAACATTTTTTAAAGTTTTTTTTTCAACTGGTGGCAACTTTTGTTCAAATTGTTATTATTCTACGCTTTCGTATAGACCTTTCATCACAGCGCGCACAAAGCTTGACACTTCATTAAGAGAAACAATTTTCATATGTTTTTCAAAGCAGTTGGAAAAGTTTCTGCTTCTTATATATTTACTGGCTATCTTTGCTGTTTTGTGTACTGGCAGTTTTTGTAAACTTTGTTTCGACCAATTGATTTTTGTTGACTAAAAGCTCGTAGTAAAATGATGTTTCTTTTGACCGATTGCCATGCCATGCTACTTGTGTAGTGGAAAGATAGCTGGCTAATTTGGATCTTTTCTACTAATTGAAAAACTGATAGTTGCTTGAGTTAGGCTTATGTGGGATTGTAGAGATATCTCTTCTTTCTGGTTTCTGTTGCAAAATTTCAAATCTAACACAAACTCAAACTCAATTCAGGGTTAGTATATATTGAGTCATAAAAACCCATTGAAGAAAACGTTTAGGGTTGGTCGTCGGATGATAGTTTTTCTAAAAAACCAAAGAGGGTTCCATTTGAATCGTTGGAACCTGATCTAAACTATATTTTATGATTGGATAAATTAAATGTTTTACCAATGTAAAGTATTTAATATTAACCAATCATGATCCATCTAACTAACAACCCACTTATTTGTAAGTGCTGAAGTTACTTGTAATTTCAGCACCAGAGAGATTTGAATTTAACTTAGAAATTAGTTGGACTCTCCCGAGCACTTCAGCAGCCGCAATAAACCAGTATACCCTAGATCTATTGAGCCTAGCAGAGACTAGTTAAACAACCTGAGACTAGATAGTATAAGAGTAAGATTAGGATCGGTATTAGACTAAGAAGTTGCACGAATCTATCCGGCCGAAAATAAGATAGCGTGACGAGCAGACGGTGTACCCTATCCGAAATTACTCTATGAGTTATACACCCCAGACCTAACTCATCTGGTGCGACCATAAGTCTCGAACAAGACCTTACTAGATTAGAATTAACCAAAAATAGATTAGAAATTAGACAAAAACATTTACAAAATGTTATACGACAATAATTTAATTGAAATGTCTCTCCGACTCAATAGATCAGAGCCAATATTCCGAACCATAATAGAACTACCCGGAATTGGAAGAAGACATCGAACCAAAGACGACATACGACAAAGTAGAAACTTGCCGTATAGTTATATGATAGTTCGGCAAAAGCCAGAACAAACTTTTATATTTCGAATACTACTTGCAATGAATTTAGATTTCCATTTGCAAACATAAAACCTTGAAGTTACTCTTCAGAATCATTTCAGGCGCTAAACAAAATTAATATTATACAATAACGATTGATAAAAAGATCTAAGATCGTTTTCCTAAAATTCTGCAGTATTATACAAAACATGTTTGAAAAATATTTATTGGAAAATAAAAATAAAAATTAGTAGCATGACAATAAATGGTTAGTAATCAGAAATCATCTTGTTGTTCCAGCTTCATCACCTAAAACATAACAGCAATCATAAACCCACTAATATCATCAAAACACTAAATCTTTCCTTTACACAAATTTAAAACTTTATTAAAACTTAAAGTCACTTAATTTTAAAACCAGATCATCAAGGCTTATCCTTGGATCTTAAATCATTTTCTACTTAATTAAATTTTAAATTTGATCATCAAGGCTTATCCTTGGATCAAACAGAACAACTTTGTTCTCCCCCACCCACTTAATTAGTGTCTAACGACCTCAAACGTCGATTCACTACCCAACCCTCTCTAAAAACCCAGGACTAATAGAAATTTTTACAAAAAACTAATCATTCAAATTAGGATAAACAGTGAAGAACTTCGGTTATTCATCCTTCACTTGACCCCCCCTCTTACCAGACCCAGGATAAATCTTAGACTTAGTAAGTTTAAAATAGTATCTAACGAACTACTCGCGTTCTAATTATACCTGAACCTTGTGGATCGATTTACTATTCTCCAACCCTTGAACACAATCACTACCCCTAAGTAAGATTAAGTAAGTTAACACCTTAGCTTATACTAGTCACGAGAAAGTAAAAATCATTCTTCGGAATCGATATACTTTTCTCTCCAACCCTGAACAAATAGACCCAGGTTAAGCTAACCAAAAAATCGTAAGAACTAACAGTTTAGGAAAATAGAAATCATTTAACAACTTTTTGCATCCGTCATTCTAAACCTTATGTCATTTAAAAACCTAGGAAATAAACAAACAATCATTTTACACAATTGTGAAATAGATAACAAAAAATACGACCTTGTAATCACACCTCATACACAAACAGTTGGATACATTCGCACAAAACGACAAACACTAAAGAGAAAAATAATAACTAAACAAAGACAAATAACACGAAAAAGATTTTCAAAAAATCGAAACGCATTTTCAGAATCAGAAACCAACAGTTTAGACGAACTTTACAAACTAAAAGAATCAATAGATAAAAATTACCCACTTCACGATCAATTATATTTTTCTGACTCAGAAACAACTTCAAATTCATCACAAAGAGGAAAAAGAAGAATAAAAAAACAGTACAAACAAAAACCAGTACATCTATACAATTGGAATCAACCAATTCGACACATTAATAATTACATATTAACAGTTATCGAACGGAAAAATGAGTTCAACGCACACCCCAGGTGACGAAACTCCAGATGATGATGAAATCTTTCCTTTTATAGTAGATGCAGATACTGATAGAGGACAACACATATTTTGTCAAAATTTACTCGTAAATTTATTTGAACCCGGAATCAGTCCATGTAAAACAGAGTTCCCCGATGTAAAAATCAAAAGACAAATCATAGATCACTATCTAAAAGATATATGCAACATAACACAACAGTATGGAATCTACTCTATAGAATTCACTTCCCCAAACCATAATAATAAAACATATACTATTCAAACAGACGATCTTGATTTAGAATTTTCAAAAGTTTTTTCAGAATATATAAAAAGCATCCAATACCATAACTCACAAAGAGCAAACTCCATTTTCACCAATGAAGTTTTCGCAATAATATATAGTTATATTTCGATATTAGAAAACGAAATTCCAATAACAAATGTCTCACCGACAGAAACATCTAAACATTTAAGAGTACGACATGAAATCACACTACTCTCTAGTTATTTAAACATCATTAAAGAAAATTTCACGAAAGACGACGTTTCACAACATACCAAACACGATTTACAAAAAATTTTGGCATGGTTCATAATAGATTATTTCACACACAATATTGATTTAATTGCACAAGCAAGAAAAAATTTTAGACCCCAAAACTCGAACGATGATACCGCTATCACAGAACAATCAGATTATGTTTGGGACCCCGAATGGTCTCATCCCGCATTTATAAACTTTCCACAATCAATCTCAAGTCAAGCAATAGGTACAGTATCTTACATAAGAGATTATGTAAGAGTAATACCATTAACAATTGATGCAACACCATTAAACTATAATACATTTTTACCCGATACACAAAATAATAGTTTAAACTCTACAGTCATACACAATGAAAACCTCAATGGAACTAGGAATCTTACTCAACAAGATATCCAGACACCATCACACTTCATAAATGAAGAAATTGTACACACAACAACTACACAACAAAGTATTTCACCAATACGCCCAAATTTAACAACACCAAGAAATACAAATCCTTCACAAACACAGGTAACCTTACAATCAACCGTTAAACCTTCGGTTGCCCCTAAATATTCACATATGGATTACCAAACATACAGACCCATGACAATACCATCAAAAACACGCAAAACATTCACTAGAAACAACTTTGCAGACCATAATTATAATTATACACATCCATCAAAAACAAATTATCAACCACAAAGGAATTTTAATCAATATACAAAACCTCGAAACTGGGATAACCCAACGGCCCAATATAATTCCAAAAATTTTCAACCAAATCCTCCACAGGATCGCAGTGAAAATTACCCATTTTTTCAACAAAATAAAAATAAAAAACAAACATCTTATCAAATGGATTATTTATCCTCAGATGATGATTTCTTACAGCCAGATATATTTGCACCAAATACTCAAGAATATCGTAAACAAGGAATACAGAAAACACGTACAAATCATAGAAATTTTTCTCCACAATCAATAGATGCACAATATCAACAACCAATTCAACAACAAAATCCAATTAATATACAATCTTTTCAACCAATTCAACAACAAAATCCAATGACTGCACACTCGTATCAACCATCACAAATGCAAAATGAAATACCACTCCCATATTATCTCCAACAACATGAAATAACAAGAAAACAACTTTCAAATTTTTCTCAAATGCCAAATGCAGCAGAATCATTACAAATGACAATGAATCCATACCTTATGGGTGGATCATCAATAACATCAAACAAACCTTTAATGGTCTTCACAGGAACAGACCCTGAATACTCTGTAGAAGATTATTTAAACGCAGTAACAGCAAATTTGATTTTAAATATAGGACCTGAACCAATTAATACGCCACTACATCAAAACTGGATACATCGACGCACAGCGTTGATACAAACAACCTTAGATGGCGCAGCCCAAAAATGGTTTTCAGTACTACCCCTAGAAATAAAATCAAATTGGAAAAGATTTACACAAGAATTTTCAAAAATGTTTGACTCCGAAAGAAACAAACAACAACAAAGAGTTTTATGTAATGAAATTCGCAGATTACCAAACGAAACCATCAAGCAAATAGCAGTACGAATCGAAACACTAGTTCGAAAAGCATACTCACTAAATACACATGACTATAAAAACACAAAGATGACAGAAATCTTAATGATGACCTTAACACCACAATTAAGGAAAATAGCAATAAAAAAGAGAGCATCCCATCCTTCTTCAATTCGAGAACCCGATTTAGATTTTAGAAAACTAGTAGACAAACTAGAACAAGCAGAAATCACGATGAAACTAGAAGAAACGGAAAATCTGAAATTGCAATATGTTAACAAAATTGAAACGACTCCCACTAATATTAATAATATACAAGAATCAGACACAGATCTCGTTGAAAAAATCACTGAAATACTTAATATTTATGAAAAGAATCCAAACTTTAAAGGCAAACCATCTTTCAAAAAATGGTGTAATTATTGCCGACGATACGGACATAGTATTTCCGAATGTAGACAAAAACAGCAAGATAGTCAAAATAAACCTCAAAAATACAAAGAACCAAATAAATCATTCTATCAATACATGAAAAAAGATCAAAATCTACCGAACAAAACAGTTCACAGCAACAACAGTTCAGGAAAACCACTCCCGAACAATACAAGTTATACAAGAAATCAATCCCCATATAACTCAAGTTATAGAGGAAGATCACCAGAACGAAGAAACACGTATAATTCATCACAAAATCACTACAATAGACCAAATAGTCGAAATAACTACTCCAGATCAAATTCAAATACACAACGATTTGTTTCTAGATCTAATTCCCAATCAAGAAATAACTACTATCCAAACACTCAATCACGAAATTCATCATATAATAGGAATAGAAACTACTCCTATAATCGAAACAGAAGTTATTCAAACAACCGAAACCAGAATTACCCGAACAATCGATCAAGGAATAACTCATATAATAGATCGAACTATAACAGACCAAACAATAATTACCAAAACAAATCGCGAAATAATTCACAAAATCGACACCCAAGTTATAATAATCGTTATAGAAATTATTCCCAATCACCACACCGGAATAATAATCACTATAATAACTCTAATAATCGTCATAGAAGCAGTACACCTAAACATCAAAGACAAATCAATCAAGTACAAGCTAACCCAGAAACAACATCAGACCCCCCAGGTATTGATGACACAGTAACTGATACGTTACAACTCAATCAAATAAACTGTACATCATCAGATTCAGAAAGTGATACAGAAAACACTCTTGCTATCAATATGATAAAAGTCGAAAATGACTATGAATCTGTCATATATGAACAACCCTTTCCATCACACATATACGAAAATCAAACAGAATTTCTTCAAAATTATTACACCACACCCATAAATTCCACACCAACAACGCAAGAAACAAATGCAAAAAATACTACAGAACAACCCAATCAAAATGTCAAAACAAAATGCTTAAATACAAACCACATTTATCAAAATATACAAAAAGAACAACCCAAAGAAAAAATTTGGACAATACCATTTCTCTTAGAAAGCCCAAGAAATAAAGAATTTCAACCACCAGACCTTGAAATAGATTTTTTAATTGATTCAGGAGCAGAATCAAACATAATAAACATCCCCACATGGAATGAAATAAAAACTTTACACCCAAAGCTAACACCTCTTGAAACCTCCAGTAAGCTAGCAACAGCACAAGGATCAACATTGATAAACTACGGAAAAATCCAATTATTTCTCCTCCCTACCAGAACAATGGAGCAAAGCAAAATTCTAAACAAGCCATTTAAACAAATATTCCATATCACTGATATTAAATATAATATCATTGGAATACCATTTATTTCAAAGTATATACCAACAATTAACATACTAAATAGTAAAATATTAATCAAAGATAAATATACAAAAACAAAAGAAACATCCTTAACATTTTTTCAAAGATTAAATAAACAACCACCATTCTTTTCAAAATTTTATCCGATATTTAACCAACAAAGAAAACACCTGAAACCACTATCAGGAAACATCTATAATTTTTCAATAAAACAAGTTCACCAATATGATAAAGAACAAAACAAACAAAAACTTTATATGTCAGATTTTGAATTCAAACCTATTCATAAATTTTTCAAAATCACAATCTCTTCAATAAAATATTTGAAAAATTCGAATTCAGATATTATTTCCTTACATGTTTATAACAACACACCTTACCAAGTAACATTACCTTTAGGACTTTTAGGATATTGTGAAACTAACGCTACAATATCACCAATACACGAAAAAGCCTATCGCGTAAATAATATACTCCAATTACTAGATATTTGCCAATCTACAATTCTTAATGAAGAATTATCTATAAATAATATAATAAGTAACGAAAACAGAAATACGGATTATTTCACAAAAACTCCATATTTCAAACCTACATTCAACATCAGTAACTACACAGAGGACCAACAGAAATTTTTAACAATGTTTAATTTCCAACATTCACAAATAACACAAGACGAATTCGAAAAGTTAGCCAAACAGCTAATTAAATATTCATCAGTCTATGCAACATCAAAATTCGATGTTGGCAAAATCAGTTCATCACTACATCTCCCATTAAAACCAGACGCAGTTTTCAAAAAACAAAGAGCAAGTAAAGTACCAATTCACTTACATGATAAAGTAAACAGATTACTCGATATTTTAGAACAGTACAATATTATATCACCAGTTAATAAAGAAGAACAACCAAAAGGCAACACATTCATCAACCCCGTTATCATTCTAGCTAAAGGAGAATCATTAAAAATCGTTCTCGATGCTAGATACCTCAATTCACTCATAGATGAATCAAAATGTAATTGGCCCATTGAACCAATACAAGTTATTTTAACAAAAATAAACGGCAAATACTTTACAACCGCCGATATGAATAGTGCATACAATCAAATGCCACTAGATGAACAATCACGACGTTTAACACAATTTGTAATCGGAAACCAACAATATGAATTCAACCGCTTATTCTATGGAATATCCATAGGACCAGCAGCATTTTCAGCTTTTATGAGCAAAATTTTTAGACCACTAATACTCAAGAAAAACGCAATCACCTATCTAGACGATGTTTTTATGCAATCACAAACAAAAGACGAAATGTTCAAAGTTTTAGAAACATATCACCAAATACTTCAGAACGAAAATCTGAAGGCCGCCCCCGATAAATCACACTTCTTTTTGACAAGAGTTAAATTCTTAGGACATAACATAGAAAGAAAAACAATCACTCCACTGAAATCACGCATTGACGCTATTCAAAAACTTCAACCACCAACAAATAAAAAGAAAATCCAAGAGTTCCTTGGAATGTTAAACTTTTTAAGTAAATATGTTTATAAAATGCAATTATATCTACGACCATTTTATAACATCCTTAGACAACAAAACAACTTTGAATGGAACATAGAACATCAAACACGATTTGAAGAAATAAAGAAACTTTTAACTGAACAAATTTCAAACACAATTCCAGATTCAAATCAACCATTTTATGCAATGTGCGATGCTTCGAACTTTGGCATCGGCGCAGCATTATTACAATCACATAATGGTACAAATAAAATGAATCTCATATCAGCAAATTCTCGATTATTCACTCAAGCAGAGCTACGACTCTCAACCCTAATGAGAAAATGTACAGCCATAATATATACACTTACAGAATATGAATTTCTGATACTTGGATCAAAACATCCCACAGTTTTATTCACAGACCACAAACCAATCATTTTTCTTTTCACACAGAAATCTAACCCAAACCACCGAGTTTACAGATTTCAACTAATTCTAATGAAGTTTCCAAACTTACATATAGTTTGGACTGCAGGAAAAAATCTTGCATTACCAGACACCTTAAGTCGAAATACACCACCTGAATTACTTACACGAAAAACAACAGTTGAAATACCCAAAAATATAAAATTCTACCTTGCAGAAAACGAAACATCACCCCGATTAGAATGCAAATATGCAGTAAAAACTGATATTGAACAATCACAAATAAATAATTTACAACATTTCCCACTTTATTTAGATTGTCAAAATAATCATTATGAAGTTGACCTACTTGGAACATCAACTTTTAAACCAATCCCATATTCTCAATGGATAAAAAATAACACCCAACAAAAACGAACAAAACAACACCTACCTAAGAAAGACCATTTTCCACTAATTGAAAAAGAAGATTTAACTGATAAAATAAATTTATCAGGACCACAAACAAATGATTCAAAATACACAATAAATCAAGTTTTTGACCTTCACGACCCACTTGATACAATACCCTTATCTAAATTAGAAATCGAAAACATTTTTCTCCCCCCAACAGAAACAATTACAATTTCAGCACTGAAACAATATCAAAACCTTGACCCAGTAATTAGACAACTAAAATCATGGCACAAATATAAAACTAAACCTGTCAAAGCAGATTCAACCATTCTAGGAAACAAAACACTCCTCCGATACTTTCGCAAATTTAACAACACAACAATTAACGAAAATACAGACCTTTTAGAGTATAACCTGAATGAATCTACAGTTCCCTGTCTCCCTTTAAGTATGATTCTCATCGCTTTTAATATTTCACATACACAAAATATTAAAGGACACTCTGGATCAGAGAAAACATATTCAAATTTTATACAAAATTTTTACTTCCCAAATGCACCAATTTGGATAAAAGTACTATGCAATGATTGTATAGTATGTCAACTAAATAAACCTTACCCAAATCAAAAACAAATAGCACAAAAACAAGATTTTAAAGGACAAAGTTTATACTTTAATCACCGTATCTCATTTGATACCAAAGGACCAATTTCACCCTCATCAGAAGGTAACTCCTACATTATGGTAATTGTTGACGCATTTACACATTATGTAGCACTTAACCCAGTACCACATTGTAACGCTTATTACGCTTACACAACACTCTATGAACACTGGATAGCAAAATTTGGACTACCAGAAATTTTAGTCACAGACAATGGTACAGAATTCATAAATAATGAAATAATCACACTATGTCATTTATACAACATTAAACACAAACCACGTACATCTCATGCACCTTGGACAAACGGCTTAGTCGAAGGTATGAACCGTTCATTACAAGAATATCTTAGATGTATCATCAACGGAAATGATACAAAATATACCGAATGGTCAGCAGATGTAAAATTATTTCCCTTAGCATATAATTCACAAATAACGACAACTTTAGGAATGTCACCATACGAAATGGTTTTCAATCAAAAGCCACGCAAACCAATAATGTTTACAGCAAATTCCCATAAAAACGCACAAGGTTATTGTCAACCAAATAAAGACTCAATTTGTTATAACCTACCTTTACATACACACGATGAAGATCATTTTCATCACCCACAAATTCTTAAATTAGCCTCCGGTACACACACCGAATGGATTCTAAATAGAGATAAAAAACACAATGAAATTTATCAAAAAATAACAAAAAAGTTATTACAAAGACAAAACATAAATGAACAAATCAATTCACGTTTTACACCAGCTTCCGATTTAAAAATTGGAACATTTGTTTTAATACCTAATTTTAATACTCACAAAGGAATTTCTAAAAAATTACAACCCCTCCGAAAAGGACCCTACCAAATAATTGCAAAACCCACTGATGTCACATATAAAATTACCGACTCAAACAAAAAAGAAATCGTTCAACATCGAAACAACCTATTACCTTATTACCCAAAAGAATACGCACTCCGCGAATTAACTCAATTATATTCTTTCACAGGATTAAAAATCATTCAAAGTGAACCACATCTGAAAAACACAGAACAAAATGATAACCCCACCGAAAATCAAAACACAAAACCAACCCCCACCAAAAACAATACACAAAACCATAAAGAATCTCCAAAACAAAGAAAAAATAGAAAAATGACAGAACAAATAATACCCCAAGAAGAAATAGAAAAATCAGAACATAGAAAAACAACAAGACTCCGAAATCAACCACGTAAAAACTACAAAATGTTCATCCCCCAATCTAAAATATTAAAGAAAGTAGAATTTAAAAAGTAATTTTAAGATTTTATACTTCACAATCTTGAAACCTCCATAACATTTTTCATTTCCATTTTTCAAAATAACATGCTCACAAGTACGCAATAATTCTAGTTCAAAATAGACCAATAGGATTCATCCAATCCGCCACTTTCTCTAACTCAAACTAAGATCAATTAGACGAATAATCTAGAACTCCAGGCACATCTCTAACTATAACTTTACAACCTCCAGGTCAATAATAAGCAAACCACTCCAACTTGACAACTAAAATAAATATCACCATAATACCGTACCCCTCCCTTATCTAATAACCCAAAGATCAACAATATTTCCCCAACTCAGACCACGAATACCCCCAAAACAAATTTGATAACTTAGCCTAAAGTAACAAAATGAAGATTTTAATTAGCCTAAAGTATAAAAATCTCACCATACCCCGGATCATTTGACAAACAAAAATAAAGAAAAAGACGACCTCCCAGTCACCATGAAAATTGCCCCCAACAATTTTTTACGAAACTCAACCCACTTGTCAAAAAACGAATAAATAATTCGACCACACTAGAAAATCGCCTCAAACAGCAAAAAATATTCGACCAAGAGATCATTTCTTAAATGCTTTTCTCTCAAACAGTCGCTCAAATACTTATAAATTTTAAACATTTTTTTTCAATACTTCAAGCCTTTATAATATTTCTTTTTGATATCATTGAATCTTTTCTAATAATCATAATAATTTTTTGTAACATTTTTTTAATTTTCTACACAATACTCGAACTATTCCTCCAACTTTCCAAAACCCTTGAATATATCCACAGGTACGATTTTAACAACTTGTCTAAATGATACGAACAATTTTCAGTAGAACTGATATTTTTTTATTGTTTGTAATCTTCATAACATTTTTATCATCCCTCATCTTGACAATATGTAAATGTATAAAGAAAGCAATCATCACATTTGCCCTAGCAACAATTTTTCTAATTCTTTTTTTAGAAGAATATTATAATAAACATAAACTTTCCCACTAAAGTAACAATTCAAAAATCCATCAAAAATTGCTACCCAACAGTCACAGAATCAGTCTTCACCGACATCATCCCAAGATAATCCAACACCACCTCCAACTACTCAAAATAATCAAACATCTACACGAATTTCTTTTCAAGACAATCCATACACTTTTGAAGAACGGCACGCTCGTTTATCTGAACCACTAGAACCAGTTCAACGACAAGCACCTCTAAGTGAACCAACATATAATCTTTACCCAACACTACCACAAGAACTAAGTAGAATACGAAACCTTAGTCAAAACCAAAACACTACAGAAATAAATAGACAAATTATACATCCTCGACGAAATAGAAATTTTCAAACTCCCCGAGTTCATTTTGATATACCTCAATCCCCAACACAAACCACTCCAGAAAACACCACTGGTATCACACCAGAAACTCCTACACTTTTTTCACAACGAAGCACTTCAAGTCTACCTTCAGACTACTTAGGTTCAACACCAACATCTGAACAAATACGTGAAAATCCCTTTAACCCCCCAAACCTAACATCACGACTGCCATATTGGACTACACATTCATTTACACAAGGTGAACCAAATTTAGTCAATGACCCCATAGATATTTCTACGGATACAACAACATCCTCATCACTACCAGAAACATTATCACTACCATCAACACCATCAACAAGTCAATTTTCACCACTACCCTTTAACTTAAATTTTCCAAATAATCTCGACGCCAGATATCGAGAACAATCATCAATAAATATTCCTTTAAGATTAGATTGGAATACATTCACAGCACCTCCACCACTATTTGGACAACATCAAGAAAGTAACCGCCTTCATAACTGGGCACTTAATAGATTACAATATCGCCAAGATATTCACAACGATATCCGTGATCACAATATTCAAATACTCCAACAAAACAGTTTACAATTAAAGTTTGAAATCACAGTTAAGTTAAATAATATTACCCAACATCCCTACCCATTAAACCCACCTAACATAACAGCTCAATCACTACCACCACCGTTTATAACTACTGAAGTAATATACAAATACGACAGATATACCAAAAACACAATTGGTTACATTACATTTTATAATCCATACTCAGGATTATCATACACATGTATATTCTAAAATTATTAATTTTTCTCCAACCCCTTTTTCTAGTAGCCTCAAATCAAAACATAAACCCTTCCCCTCGTACAGGACCACAAGATTTATTAGTAACACATTACGATTGCGAAGAAAATGAACAAAAAACACTACACAAATATGCAATAAATCAAGTATCACAATGTGAAACAGAACCACAAGCTATAGAAACCACAGATATAATAGCAACACTCTATTCAAAAGCCCGAGCTACAACAGTTACAGGTTATAAATTCACAGCAACATTTTCCGAAAAGAAAGTACATTGTTCACAAGTCTCGAACGGAAACAAAAACCGACTTGACCATGAATCATTCTATCAAAGTAATATAGAACGTCTTTTACATCTCAATCCCGACGATTGTAAAAATGAATTACTTAGACTAAACATCACACAAAATAAAAACTCCCAAAGAAAATTAGTTAATTTTCAAGTTTTTTCAGACTCTGTACATCAATCACAACTTGAAAGACACCAAGGACATATAAAACTAGACGAAAAATACCCGTATAACGGCGCACACGGACGATTAACCTATGACCTACATGATAAACACTGGATACCACACATTGGTATAAATAACCCATCAAACTGCAAAGCAGACACGAAAAATAAAGGATACCAAGAAATAATGTTTTTCGATTGGAAAATACAACTCGAAAAAATACAACTCACACGAGATTTATCTGATAATACAATGATCTATCAAGGAATCCGACTACCTTGTAAAAATGATCAAGGATATTGCGACCCTACAACAAGAACACAAGCAACAATTGTTTGGTTCCCCGAAGACACATGTACAACATTTCAAGTAGCAAAAATACACGCTCGTATGATAAAATTTCACGAAAAATATTTCATACAATCAATTCCATATGAACAAGTCCATCCATCACGCAAACTAAGTTCCGATTTTAGAAACATAGATAATATAGAAAATAAATTGACACGTTTTCAAATATATCAAGAAACAGAACTTGCATGTAAATACAGGAATCCACTTCACAGAACACAATACTCTGAAATATTAGTTGAATATGAAAAAGGATTCGACATGACCACTGGAAAAGTAAAAATCGACCCATACGCCACAGGTCATCCTCTAAACGAAGGAACATCCTATATACCAGTTAATTTTGAAAAAAGCAACGGACAACCTGGTGGACATCTAAAACCTTATGACACCAGAAGCACACGCTTACAAGAATTATCACTAATGAATACTACATATTTTGGTAATATCCACTATGATATTCATTTGGATATGAAACTAGACTATACAATTAGCCGCATTTTTCAAGAAATGTCACTCTCCGAATTAGAAACACTACATCAACTATGCGAATTAGAACGAACACAAATATTACAATCACTTGCACTAGCAGTATTAAAAATACCCTACGCAGGATACTTATTATCAGGAAATAGATCAAATTTTTTAGACTACGAAGGAAACATCTTATGGTTTTATACTTGTACTAAAAAAGTATCACCACTATACGTTTTTGAAGATAAACGATGTTATAAAAGAATCCCTATCTTTTATAAGAATAAAGTACATTTCGTGGATACACTTTCACGAAGAACCTATTTCTGGGATACCGCAGTCCCATGTGGATCAGAAAATAGCCACAATGTAGTACAACTAAACCCTGATGAAAATAAATATTACCTTCTCACTCCATACCCCACATTAATGCAATCACTCAAAAAATTTTCACCAGAAAGCATTCGCGCTATTGCTCGAAATCCAAATATAGACTTACAATCAATAGGAATCTATTCAAAATCAGATATTCAACATCACATTAGAACACAACAATTCCAAGAATTATTAACACAAATGGACACTATACAAAGACAATCAAAAGACCAAAATTTACGCAAACTTGCAGAAACCGCAGGATTTGCCGATATCTACACGCAAGACTATAGCGGATATTTTAAAGACATTAAAGATTATATATATCTAAACGGCGAAAAATACCGTCCCCAAGATATATCACCAATCAACATTTTTAGCTTTGTTACACTCAAAAATGAGATCCTCGATTTTCTAGGATGGCCCTACTACATCTTAGAAAAGTTGACTATTTTATACGCAATGTTTAACTTTATTGGATTTCTTTTTTCACTCTTAAAAGGAATCTACAATACATGTGCTATACACACACAAGTAAACAGACAAGCAAGCGTAGCACGCATACTCTTTGCAGGATTTTTTGGAATTTTTTCCACATCTATAAACAAAATTCTTTTAGACGCACAAATAAAAGAAGATAACACAAAAATAACAACACGACAAAATACATACGACGAAGAACATAACAATGTCGACACACAGACAACGGCACCACAATTACCACCCCTACCAAATAACCATCCACTATCCCTAGTCCCACGAAATTTTCGAAATTTAGCAATCACACATAATCCAAATTTTAGACTCACCACATCACAAAGTCCCGTACAACATATAATGACACATCAATCACACGATGATAATACTTATGAACAAATTATTGAACAACCCCATACCACCGCTTTTCAATCTCAAAATAATAATTTTTTTAGCCCACGATGAGCCGCCAACTTGGATCACTCCATCGATCAAATTCCCATCCAACCAACCTTACCTCTTCAATCCCAATAATACCACTTTTTGCTTTTCCGCCACCCGATTTTCCATCTAGCAATGTAACATCAGGCATGAATTCCGACACTAACTCACAAATTTCAGTTTTATACTCCATCTCACAGCTAAATAACCCGAATATTGAAACCCCCGATGAATTTGCCGACTCAGAACCATCTCCATCCAATAATTTTCATAACCCCTCTCATTTTTCTCAACCTCCTTTTCAACCCATATTGTCAAATAACCCTGACCCAATCACTCCTACACCCTCTTATGCTTCCCAAGTTACCCCAACCTACTCCTCATACCATTCTGACCAATCATCTCCAGACACCCCCCGAATCTCCCCAGAGCTAGATAATTTTATTACCCTTCAACAACAACCCTACCACCTTAACACCCCGACCCTAAACCAAATCTCCTCCACTACAAATTCATCCAATCCCCCTACACCCTCTTCAAATTATACTGAATCATTAGCACCATCATCCACATCAACTGAATCCTCACTCAACACTAATAGAGCTTACCGCACTTTTAAAAGAAAATTCCCCAACCATCCTTTCCCAGCAAAACCAGGAACAGCCCGTGAATACATCAACCACCCCCAGCATACTAACACTAGAGAATTTTTAGCTATCACTTTACCCTCATTTCCACAATACACCTTAAACACCCCTCATGACGCTAACGAAACACGCAACTTTGTAGACGAATACGTTTTAATGCCCACTCTCTCTTGGACCTCATATTACCATTTCACTAACCCTCTTTGCTTACCTTTAACCAACACTTCCATCGATATAGACCGAAACAAAGACATGCTATATCGACTAACTACACCACTCACCGCTAGACAGTTTACTTACGTTGGATATAAAAAATCACTAAAAATACACACTGCACCTAGAGCTAATGAATATACACTAGAATACTACGATCACAACATCATCAGAGCTAACCAAGATCAATTCTTAGATGACGATCGCTTCGCTAATCCACAAATCACCGAGAAATTTTTCATCAAGACACCATATGTATTTACACTAAACATCTTCGACCGAAAGTTTGATCACATTATTTCAGAAGCACTAACAAACACACAAGCATACGAAAGTTTTAAAGAACGCTTCCAAATCTTTTCACTAACCTTTCATTTCCTTGCACCACACGAAAGAGATTTACACTGCTCACACGATATTATGTTGCGAACTAAACAAACACATACATACAGTTACTATCGTTTCATCCAAAATCACTTTGACCTCCACACACCCTCTAGACAACCACACCATCGTTTTCAATTCATCAATTCAAAATACACTTCACCGTATTTCCTAAATTTCACATATTGTATTAAAGACACTAACCTCCATGGTATTCTCCGTAATTATGACCCCATAACCCAAATGTACATTTTCTGCCCCATCACCAAGACCTTCAACGCAGAAGAATCCCGACCCTTCCTTATCCCGCACGAGTTTGTACAGCCTATAGAAATCCCAATTTTAGAATTCATCCACAATACTAAATTTAACCACAAATTATATAACTTAATCCAAAACACACCTTATGAGTTTGCAGTAGGCACTGAAGAACTAACCACTATTAAGGCACTTCAATTGCTTTGGCCACTGCTTCAAACTAAAAATATCATCCGCATCTTAGCTAAACTACTAACAACTTCAGAACTAATTCACGACATCTTCCCCCACGGTTTTTTCCCCGACGACTAACAGGTAAGTATGAATTAAATGAATATTACTAACTAATTAAAATATTGAAAAACTCACCATTCTTTATTCATGTTTTCTTTAGATTTTTAGCCTTCATCTTCGATCATCTGAAAAATTCACAAAAGAAAAATAAAAAATAGCAAACTTCTTCAAAACTGTTTAAGACCCTATTAAACTTTTGCACCAACAATTAAATAAATATAATACCAATGCAGTAAATTAATTTATAATATTAATTTTCCCCCAAAAGCAGTAAATCTACATATGATGAAAATTTGTATCTTAAAATTCCCCCATACCTAGCAGTAAATTTCCAAATTCTATGCAGTAAATTAATAAAATGCAATTGCAGTACTAACCTTTTGATATTTTCATTCATTCGCACAGAAATTCTATCCACACTCGCACAGCTCGCCCACGAAGAATTGTTTAAAATAATGAATTTCAGTTTCAAGTTTTCACACTCAACAACTCTAACATAAAATAACATGTTTCAAACTTTCCTTTAACCCGGTTGGAAAGGAATCATATACTAAACAAAACTAACCAACGCAGCTTACTAAATACCACAAATCTTAGAATAACAGCATGACTAAGAAAAGGAAACCAACGGTACCCAAACCGGATTAACCCAGTTTAAAACTGGATAATTTATTCTTTTGAAGACTATTACAAAGTCTTAGAAAGAAATAATAAAACACAAAAAAGTCGAAAGACAAACCCATACCACAAACAATTTGATTTTTAGTAAAAGTACATAACCAACAAAACATAAGTAAAACCACAACAAACCCAACATAAAACGTTGTCACATAACAGGACCCCTCACAAAAACCGCATGAAATCATACTCCCACACCTGGCCTAACCCACCAGGAAAGGACGTCCTGAGCATGCTCTATAGCCGGCCTAACCCACCGCGCTACATCCACGCTTTGTGACCACACCTTTATTTTTAATAAGAGCTACTCAAGGGTGAGTAACTCTTCAAAATAACCGAACTAAAACAAAAAGCTTTTGTGAAAACAACTAACAAAAATCATTATTAAAAAAATACTAAACTAATAAAAGTTTTATAAAATGTAAAATCACATGATGCAATATATAGATCAGAATACAACACCAAGGACGAACATCAAAAGACAAGACGACCTCACTACATTCGAGAGAGAATGACCAACTACAATCGATATGCCGCTCACAATCACAACTCAAAGGATTTAGAGTACGACTTGACTTCGCAGAAAAGGACTTCATTGAACTAGACCAATGACCACCTCGATGTTCAAGTATACGTACAGATCCGAGTAACCAGGCATCCCCTCCACGCACAATCTCCACGCCATTCCCAAGCTAGATCAAACACAAAAGAAGTTCTCTCCGAAGAACAGAAAAACCTGACATAGCCAACCATTCTGAAACCAGAATTGATGCTGTTGCAGAGACTCAGTCGTTGTCACAAGAAGAACACAACGTCTTGTGTCCTTAACTCCAGCTCCCTGGAACTTCCTTAACAAAAAGGAAACAAAAGAAAAATGATGTTCGCCAAATACCAACGTCCATCATCCATCCTTGAATTACAGAAGAACTGTTCTAAAAAACTCTGTAAAACCCGGATGGGTGGAACCTGATCTAAACTATATTTTATGATTGGATAAATTAAATGTTTTACCAATGTAAAGTATTTAATATTAACCAATCATGATCCATCTAACTAACAACCCACTTATTTGTAAGTGCTGAAGTTACTTGTAATTTCAGCACCAGAGAGATTTGAATTTAACTTAGAAATTAGTTGGACTCTCCCGAGCACTTCAGCAGCCGCAATAAACCAGTATACCCTAGATCTATTGAGCCTAGCAGAGACTAGTTAAACAACCTGAGACTAGATAGTATAAGAGTAAGATTAGGATCGGTATTAGACTAAGAAGTTGCACGAATCTATCCGGCCGAAAATAAGATAGCGTGACGAGCAGACGGTGTACCCTATCCGAAATTACTCTATGAGTTATACACCCCAGACCTAACTCATCGTGACACCCCGTTGATATTCCGCTAGCTTTTAGAGATCGAAATCGTTCTACTGAGACATCGGCTAGCGTGCAGATTGAACTGGCAGACACGTTTTTTTTTTCTTTTGCACGATTCAGTTGCACGGGGACGAAGTTCGATCTTTGGCTAGTTTTTGTTTGAAAACTGGCCTATAGTCGTTTTTTAATGCTCAGCTGAAAAATTATAGTCTCTTCAAGTTTTGATTGGCCGTTTATATCAATATTCGTCGACATTTTGAACTGAGTTAAAAAAGAACCGCAAACCAGGTTCGATTTTGTAAACTTTTTCACTCATAGGTTTTATTATTTCGTGTAAATGACCCAAAAACAAGAAAATTTAAATAATAGCTATTCGGGTAGAAAAATTCTGTGAAAAACTACTGTTTTTTTTGGAAATGAGATTAAAAACTTGTCGATTTGAGGGAAAGGCAGAGTAGAGTGATCAACTGCAAAAATAATAAGGAGGAGAACAACTTTGCTTCCTTCAACTAGCAAATACTAAAATCACTTCATTTCTTTTAGCCAAATCTTCTCCATAGAGCAAAACCTTTCCCAATTTTTGGGTCAATTTGTTACTGCTAGTTTTCTCCAAACTGTAATGGCTTATGTTTGGCTTATTTTGTACTATTTCATTAGCGACTGCCTGCTTTTGCTCAAAAATTTAAATTGAATTTTTTTATCGCTATAATAAACTTTCACAAGTATGGAAAATGCCTATCATACAGTTTCATAGTAGGGAAAAAATGCTTATCATACAATTTCATAGTATGGAAAAAATGCTTGTCATACAATTTCATAGTATGGCAAAATGCGTATCATGCTATTTTCATACAGTTTTGATGAGAAAGATAGTGATAAAAAAGCTTTAAAATTAGTTCCAGAGTATGGAACAAATGCTTGTTATAAAATTTCCTAGGATGGAAAAATGCTTATTTTGCTACTTTCATACTTTTGGTCTAAGAAATTGTATGAAAAAGTACGATGAGCATTTTTGTCATAAATGACAGGAATTTTTTGACAACCCGGGTTACTTCGCCGTATTATTGAGTGAAAAGATTTTTTTGCTATTTCGATTGCAAATAGCAAATCTTCACTCCAAGTAAAAATTGTTTTGTTTTTTATACAGGAACGGGAATTTTTCCTAATATAGCTGGATGGAGGTCGTGGGATGGACACAAATATGTATGCGCAGATGATTTCCATCCATCATCGACTACAAATGAACAAGACTGTTTGGTCTACTCTTTCGGAATATCCGATGATTTGTCGTTCGAAGACGCAGTAGCTGCACAAGGTTAAACAGTTCTACCGTTTATTTTTTCTGCTCGTTCCAGTCACCCCCCCCCCCCCCCATTTGATTTTCAGTTTTGAAAGACTAGTTTAGGTTGTCATATGGAAATGAAGTTTGGCATAGTGAACTAGGTAACAAATTTGTATGAGATTTTTTTGAATTATGTGTGAGTGGGGGGCAATAAAAAGTGAAATGCGGTTCTTTTCGTTTACCCTTTCAAAAAACACTCCTTGCCTCCTCCCTCTCGACCATCGTTTTTTTTTTCAAGAAAACTTTTTCACTTCTCCGATGACAAATAAAATTGGCACATTGATTATTATCTCGATGGTTAACAAATACGGTCTATATAAACATCTGGGTTAACCCAAACTTTGAAGTTTTGTAAGCCCAAACGTTGAAGTCTAGGTCTGTGGGGGAAGTGATCGAGGTGCTAGGGGTCGACGACTAAATTGATGCCATGTAATGATGAGAGTCGAAGAAAATTGTGAAAAGGTTTTTTTGTTAACCTTACAAACCTCCTTCGCATATTTCGCCAAAATTTTTTCCCTCGAAACAAGAAATTTTTGATTTAACTGAATTTTAATGGCATTCGAGAGACATTGAATTTCAATTCAAAAGAGCTTTCATATCAGGAAATTTATCGAACTTGATTATCTTATCATAAAATTTTGCTCATTTTCCTTAGTTTATCAAAAACAGGCCGATTGCAAAAGTAAGGAGCTCCTTACTCGAATTTGTTTCGCTCTCAAATTCGCAAAGAAAGATAGGCTGCTTTTGTTTTTAAATAAGACATTATTTTTTTTTGCAGGTTGCCATGTATTCGCCTATGATCACACAATTAAGCGACTACCTTACGCCAACAATAGCCATAGAATCCACTGGAAACCAATCGGACTGGGTGTGCAAAACGGAGAAAAATTGAAGACTTTAGGCACTCTAATTGACAAAAATGGTCACACAAATAGAACCATAAATTACCTCAAAGTAAGTATCCATCATTAAAATTTTGCTCCAACTTTTTTAAGTATTCCATTTTTTGTTACTGAGTCATCTGACTACAGAGATTTTCGAGCCATAAATATGCAGGGTACTTTTGATGAAATTTCTTGAGACAAGTTATAATGTCAGTAATTTTTTAGTGAGTATTTGTCATAATTTTTTGTTTTGATGCTTTGTTTTGCCAAAGAAGCGCTCGTCGGAAAGTGCATTATATTTACTTTGGACTTTCATGAAAAATTTTGGTTCGCAAAAACTATTGGCTTATAAAGCGAATTTTTCTGTCCGCAGTTTGACCCAAATATGTGTGTATTCTCAAAGTGTGCAGTTTTAGTGAAATAATTTGATATAGATAATAATTTTGAACTACTTTTTTCCTGTATTTTGACATCTTGTTAAAGGTTTTTGTTGAAAGGAAAAGTGTTTTAAATGAACAAATATACAGTTTTTTAGAAGTTAAATTTAAAAACAGCTAGCTAATTCAAGAAAAAAGAACTGCGAGCCAATTCTAGGCAGGATTTTTCTCTAAGTTATGGATAAACTTTGGTTTTTCGAATCTAAAGTTTTGCTAAAGTTTTGCTTTTCACCAATAGTTTAACAAAACCAAATTTGTCAAAACTAAAATAGAGTAAAAAAAGTAGCTAACATGAGATACTCAGAAATTAAGCAAGCAAAAATTTGATTTTCAAAAAGCGCGCTATATACAATTTTAAATACAAAATTCTTAAATTTTTTTTCAATTTTTCATCTAAATCTTCCGAATATTGTAATTGTTTCTTTTTTGTTGGAGCAAGTGAAATGAACCAGCGCCAAAAATATTTGATGTTACGAAATATATTACAAGATTCCTTAATACAAAATTCCATTGAAAAACTTTTGACAGTAAATATACGGTCCGAAAGGTATTCACGGGCTAGTCCCGGAGTGCAAATAAAAGTTAATCTGTGATTTTCATCAAAATAAAAACTACCAAAAATCGTGCACGATCGGATTGTTTAATATGCAATGAGTATTCCAGATTATCATATACTATTGATATCTTTAATTTAGAGAAAAGCAATTTTGGCTAACTTTTGTTGATTCTCTTTTTTCTGTGTCACAGCTGAAATTTTCTATAAAACTTAAATCACAGATAGTCTCAAATTAAGTAAATAATCAATTCTTAGAAGAATTAAAAACTCTTCATACAAGAGCACAAAAATTTCAGGTTGGTAAGCTCTGTTTTATCAAAATTTTGCTTCATAGCATAGAAGACACAGGGATATTCAATAGTATGATTTTCTATAACTTTCCTTTCACTATAAGCGTAATATTACTGCTTCAAAAATAGCCTCAAAAATTCAAAGAGACACGAACAAGCTGCTCCAAATATGCAGTTTTCACATTAATCTGGCATAAAAGTTAGGTTTAATTTATATTTTAACCAAATGTGCGTGTTACTGTGCAAAATCAGAGAAGGCTCTAATATGAAGAATTTAAAAGTAGAAATTTTAATTGTTTATAGATTTTTCACGATGTAAGATTAATTATTCAAAACTCTTTCAAAGACGAACTCACCGATAATTCTCAAAAAAAATCGAAAACCGTATTTCAATCTCCGTTAGAGTTAGATTATGTGAAAACACCAAGTCAACATTTGAATTAGTGTTTTTGAGCGTAAAGAAAAACGATTTGCACCAGTCATTTGCTTTGATAACTAAAAATTTATTAAAATCAAAATTTTATGTTCGTCTCAGCCTAATCAAAATTAGAAGGCTTTTATAAATTTGACACTCGACAGCAAAATAAACTGTTTAGAGCCATAAATTTTCAAGGAAAGCCTGAAAACAGCTATTTTCGATTTTCTTCTCTTTCAGTAATTGGACAAAAAAAATTGGTAAAAACATGCAACAACGATCCTTTCTCAAGTTTTGATTGAAATGTCATCTGCAAAACTTGAAGCTTCCAAGGGAAAAAATGGCTTTATTAAGAAGTAACCACCTGTTCCGTTTCGTGCCGCTAGACTTACTCTCAGAAATGGTACAATCGAAGAAAAAAATATATTAGAGGTCTTCAATTTAAAAAAATTGATTGATTTCAAATTTTTGGTTTTTTGAGAGTTTTCTTTTAATTTGACTAGTGTTCCAATTTTTTTGTACTTTTTTAGCATCTGAACGGTTAATTTAACGTATTTTTTGTCAATGTCTTTTATGATTAAAGGTCTGGTTATGGCACCAAGTAAAAATTTTTGGGTTTTGTAATTTTTTGTATTGTGTTATATCTGCAGGTCGACGTGGAAGGTGCCGAGCGAGAAGCCATGGTAGAATGGATCAAATCGTAAGTTTTCACAGGTTGTTTTTCTGTTTTTTATGATCATTGTTACGATAAAGTATAAAAGTGCACAAAAAATCAAATTTTGTACCAAAAGAAATCATGATGTGCTCCCCGTAGTAACTCATTAGAAGAAATATTTAAATCGTAAACTCAGATGTACGATTATTTTTTGCCTTTTGGACCAATTTCAAAGTAAATAGTTAAAAAATTTGATCAGTTTTTATAACAACCATTTTTGCAATAGACAAGGTTAGCAAACAGCCTGAGAAGCATTACCTTTACTCGTACTGAAAAGAATGATTCACATTAGATTTTATTTTGACAAGGTATGAAAGATCTGAAAAAAATGAGTTGAAAGAACCAACTTCAACCAGCTTTATATCAATTTGAATCCTTGATTGACACAACACTCGTTCCATTTCTATGCAAGTTTGTAGCTGAATCTCAAATTTTAATTTTTTAATTGGTTCTCATTTAAATCAGTTTCCACCCTCTTTTCCGCATGCTAATTTTACACAGATTGTGTTCAGATTTTCTCGATTATCAAACAATAAAACAAATGGAAACAGGATTATAAGAAAAACTTTTCAATTAATTTTCTTGGTTGATGCTTGGGTTGAAAACAATTCATGAGCTAGCTATTGCTAAGAGTTATTAATGTAATGCAAAAAAATGAATGATGATAAACTGAATGGTATTAGCCGAAATTTTTTATTTTTAACGCGAATATTTTTCCTTTTTCGAAAATGAAATTTATTTTTAGGATTTCCCAGCGGAATAAAAACTTTACCTATTGATCCAGTTTTCTCAAGTTGGGTTCAGGTTATCAATAAAGCGCCAATCATAAATTGTTCTATAAATTCAAAGAGCTCAATGAGCATCTACTTTTTTTTTGAAATTTGAAAGTTTTTGCAGAAAGTGTCAGTATTTTCTTATGTTTATTTACGTGCTACAAAATTGTTTCAAATTGAATTGAAGCAAGCTATATAAAAATTGACTTTTAAGACCTTAGTTTTGACATTATCAGTAGATAAATTTCATTTGCCCAAAATTTATCTAGACCAAATAAAAGGCAGTCGGAAAAATCAGGTCTTCGCTTCAGCTAAATGTTCAATTATTTACAAAAGTTGCGCCCAGATCTTTGATTATCACAGTGCCATTTATCGAAATTTGACATTATTTTTATTGTCATTAACCAGGAAAACTCCAAAAGGCGCCTCAAATTTCAGAAATTGCGGTAAGAAACGCACCGCGAATAATTCTTAACTTTTTCTTGAGTACAGTTTTTTAGTATTTAAGAAGCAAATTTCCCTGAGTACATTTTTCGAGTTTATAGGAATTGAAAAATTTTTTTTCTACCGTAAAAACCTGTTTTAATCCTATCTAAATCAATTTACCTGAGTAAAAAAGCTACTATAAACTAATTTGTATGCAATTTATTATCTGATTAAAATTTGAAATAGTAAAAAAATTTATCAACCTTGTCACTGCGGTTGTTTCAGCCTCGATTAATTTGAAAATATCTGTTTGTTATAGAAAAACCTTCTCTGAACAGAAAATGTAAAACTGTTGTATTTTTTTCCCAACTATTTTAGAAATTCATCATTTATCTTGTATCTCACCTAGCAAATCCCATTATTTATTCAGTTTTTGAACTATTTAAGGCGACATAAAACTTTCATTGCTTAATTTTTAAAAATCATTATTCACAATTTTCCATTATTTACACTTGTTTCTGAGGATGCTTACAAAAAAGCTCAGCTCATGTAAGTAAACGCTTATCTGCCTTAAGAAAAAAGTTATAACTTTTAGTTGCATTTAATACTTATGAACGGTTAATCTTCACACTAAGTTAATCTATAAATCAAAAAGTTTGGTTTCATTTTTTCGAGTTTGAGGAATTCTTTCTATATCTTTTCAAAAACTTAATGAATCACTGAAGTTAACTTTGATTTCCTGGGAATGTTTTCCAACTTGGGTGCAATTTTGTTTGAGAAAGATTTTGAAACAAAAGATTTAGAAAGTAAATAAGCCGAAGAAAGTTTTTGTCGGGAGCAAAACAAAGGGAGTCCATAACCTGTATTGATCTTATTCAGGGACAGTTTGAGAAAGGTGCAACAAATTGGAATCGAATTTCACCAAGTGTCAATCTATATTCGAACCTACGTCCAAATGGTCCAGCAGCTATACGAACTTGGCTTCAAAACGATAGCGTGGGATCCAAATATGACCACAAGACCTAAAAGTGGAGAGCCTTTTAATTACTTCGAAATTGTTTTTAGAAGAAGTGAACTCAACTGCAAATAATTACTCAATTTCATGGCCATTTTACAGTCAAATAGTGGCAAAACTGTTAAAGTTATCATCTTTTGCAGGCAATACTGTTACTACAATGAATAAGTGCTCGTTTTTAATAATTTTGACTCCGAAATTATTCATGGATACTAAAACATTCATGAATAAACTATTTAAGTTTTGTGCGCGACTACATGTTTTTTAATGAGCATGATCCAGATAAAATTCAAAGTTCAAACATCTTGATAAAAGTCATATTCCACTCTTGATTTCATACATTTTTCTTTTTCGATTTTTTAGTTTAAAAATTATAGTCCAAAGTTTATTAACAAATTATTTTATCGTCAAGCTGAATAACATGCGAGTCAGAATTTTGTGTCCAATTTTGTCAGAAAAACTGTCGCAACTTGGCTACCCAATTGATGCATGCGAATAACTTATTTAAATCTGAAAATTTTGTTTCAACGATGTACATCTTTGTATCGATAGAAGTCTTTACATATGACTATAACTGTGACAGCTCCAAATTCTGCTTATGGGTACCCACTATTTCTTCCGAGTATAAAGTAAAATATTAAATTGTTTTCAGGATACCATATGGTAAATTGAACCTTATTTTCATGGAAAAACAAATGCTGTAAGTTTTGAATAACAGGCCTCAGTGCCAAAAGACATCGCCTGTTTTTTGCAGGGGGGGGGGGGGTGAAAACTGTAGAGTACATGTTTCTAAAAAGGTTCTGCTGCAAGTGCGCAGACAATCAAACTGCTGCTCTGAAAAGTTCCGTATCTTTCATCATTCTTTCCCGCACAAACGAACTTTGACTGATAAAATTTAAAGTTTTCAGCACACAATGTCCCCAATTGATACTCGGAAAAATTTTGCTGGTGCGGCAAAGGGGCTGAAAAAAGTTTTTTTTGTTGGATTTCTTGAAACTTTGGATGTCCCGAAAGGATATTTGTGCTTAAGAAAAAAATTTAACTCCTGAAAATTATGTTCAAAGGCTCAAGCGGCAAGTTTTGGTCAAAAAATTTGTGTTCTAGCTGACTAGCTGAGTCAAAATTTTGAGTCAAATTTGTCCTAGGAAAACTGTCGTCAATAGGCTGCCTATTAGGTGCATGCAAATTATTGGCTTGAGTTCCCGGGTAGACAAAAAAGCTGGTCATACAATTCTCATATTTTGGTCCATACATTTCATACATTTAAAATTTAGCATGAAAATAATATGATTAACATTTTCTCATATATGAGATATGTAATACTAGCATTCTTCAATAAATGAAATGTATGATCATACATGAGAATTCGAATCATTATTTATATCATCTGAATGTCGATAGTAGTCTTTAGATATGGCTAAGAGCGTGGTGAGTAAAAAGGGGTCACTTTAAGCCCTCAAATCTGATTGCCAAACTCATCACCCGAAGATATAGTCAGCTTATAGCAAAGTGTACCAAGAATGCCTTATTTTTCTAGCATGAATACAATTTGCTAATTGTACTTATGTTTTACGGGATAAGATATCATCTGACTTTAAAAACGTGAACTGAGCCACAAAAGACAGCGTTTAGTTTTTTGTAGGCTCGACCTGAATTTTTTTCGTGTATTAAGTTGTCGTACAAAAATGATAGTCGAAGTTCATTATATTTAAAATAACTTATTACACTGAGTCCGTTTCTAGAAAGTCAAATGAAAAAGATGAAACTTTCAAGTCATAGGAGGAGGATTTGGTTCTCCTTTTTCTTTCCCCAACCGGTACCCCCTTACCTCACACAAGCATCAATTTTATGATGTAACGAGTGATTTTGCTAGGTTAATTATGAACAGCAAATATGTCTGCCATTGCCTATTTAGTCTGTACATCAGTTTTCGTAGCAACGAGACAATGTGAACAATTTCTTGCTGGTGAAAAAAAGAGCAAGAGTCGGCAAAAAGGCTATTTCAAGTATGTTTGATTTTCATTTCTGATCTTGTAGGAGCATTCGTTGCAAAATTAAAGTGTTTTATAAGGATGATTTCCAACCTCCAGTTTGTCGTAGAAATAATGACAACTGCAAATGCATGTGACATATGACCTTTTTCTAAAGGGGACAAGTAGGGGACAAAGCATAAGGGAATAGCTTTCACATTGACGAAGACACGTTGCAAGTCTAAACTGTTAAAGCCATCGTTTCAAGATAAAACAACAAAAAATTTGTACTTAAAGCGAGGTCACCCAGATGGTGATACAAATCTCTGCGTGATTATTATTTGACATCCCGGGTTGACCTCCATAGACCAGAAATGCTAATCATACAATTCCATAAACTAAGTCTATGAAAAAATACTACTCATACAATTTTCATACATTTTGCTAAAATGTTGTCATCGAATTTTCGAAGAACTTTTCTCTTGTTTTCGCATAAATTTTGGTGTATCGTACTAATTAAAAAAGGAAAATTTTTTGTCAAAAAAAATGCTAATCATACAATTTCCATATATGGAAATTGTATGACTAGCATTTTTTTGATGGCGACAACAAACATTTTTCCAAGTATTTTTGAAATTGCCCCCAAAATTTTTTTTGTGTTTTTTTTTTCAACCTTAAAATGATTTTCGTACTCAAACAAACATTTTTTTGAAAAAAAAGTTTTGCATGCAAAATTTAATTTTTTGTGTGTATAACGTAGTCCTGGATATACTAATATTGAATTTTTTTCCATTTCTCTTGATAAATTTTTTCAAAAAAGCTCAAGACTCTTCTTTTTTTTGTATGGCATGTTTTTGTATGCCTTGATCAATGTCTGGTAATTTGAAAATTCAAAGTTTAGAAATAATCATCTTTGAAATTTTTTTGCCAAAATTTAAAAGTTTGATACTTTCGTTATATTATTTGCGTGAGACAGAATTACGACATTGCAGACTGTTTCCAAAGCATTTTTAATGCGTGACGGCCAAACCTTTGGTTACTACATTTGAGTAACCAAGGCTTATGTCATTTGTGTTCGGTTACGAACACAACCAATAAATTTTGAGAAATTAAAATGTAAAAAATAAATATTTTTAGTTTATGGAAAAATTCTAGTCATACAATTTCCATATATGAAAAAAATACTAATCATAGACCTTTCATGCAATTTTCTGTACGTATGGAATTGCATGGAAAGTCTATGACTAGCATTTTTCCATATATGGAAATTGTATGACTAGCATTTTTGGTCAACCCGGGATATGTGTTATTTTTAGTCAGCTCTGTTTTTGAGATCTTGCACGGCAGTGGCTATGTATCTTTTTGTTAAAAAGATAGACAAGTTGAAAACAAGATGAATCTGGCGCAAATGATTCTCTGTATTTTTTTTATATTTCAAGCGCGAGAAAAATAAAGATGATTGGAAGGGACAAAATTGAGTTAATTTGAGGTTGCATGAAATTTTAATTATTTGTTAGCTCACCCATATTGATTTTACTACTGTACAGAAAAATATTATATCCAGTAATGCTTCGTATTATTGACTGATATATAACAAAAAATACGTAAACAAAATGTGCGTGGAGTTTCGGCAGAGTTATCAAGAATTTATTTTGCGAATTTCACCCGAAAATTTATCTCAGTAACGAAGTTTTTTCGCTTCTTAATGCAACAAAGTCTACGCTAAAATTATCGACTAACTTGCTGGCAAAATACATCAAATAGAGCCAATTATGTAGCCAAACAAAGATTAAGTAAAGCATTCTTGATAAAATTTTCGCAAAATTTTTCAGAATAGTTTTTAAATCGAAGTTTTGCATTTGGTGTTGCAAAACTGACAGTTTTGATTATCAGAAAAAATTGAGAACACATATTTTTCTTAAAAAATTGTTAGGCGATTCCGAAAGCCCCTTTTGGTAAACTTGTCAAGAATTGAACTGGTAGTGTTGAGATAATTTTCAATTGAGACTATATATCCCTGAAATGATCCGTTTTGGGGCAATATACTGGGCCCGATTTTCGCGTTAAAAACTGCAATTATATCAATTCGGCTAAACTTTCAGCAATTTTTTGTCTATTTGGCTTAATCATTCTTGTTGGTGTCTTTTTTACATCAAAAACATGTGTTATTTATTATTTGGGTTTTGTTGTAACAAATGGAATTTACAAGCTGGTGAAATAAAATAAAAAGTTCCACGAGAGACGTTAAAATAATGGTGTTACACCAAACTTTGTTTAACAAAAAGCAAAACATAAAATTGAAGAAGCATAGCTTTGTTTGAAAAACATGACGAACAAATACATTTGAAATTGTATAATAAAAGTCAATGATCTCAAAAGAAAACTTTTGTTAAAACAAAAAACTGTTATTTTAGAGATATGTTTTTAAAGTTTTTCACAGCTTCTGCTCAGGAACTAAACAAAGTCTTACAATAGAAAAGCTATACAAGATAAAGTTTTCTTCTCAATATTTTTAATAACCCGCACTGGAGTTCCATGGATAATAGTTAAGAATATTGTCATTTTATAGTTAGTATCGACAAAATTACAAAGAGAACGGATTAAAATCCAACAAAAAAGGGTTGTAATCCTAGAACTTTTTATATCAATATAATCCATTAAAATAGGTTAAAATCGATTATTATCCACTAAAAATGGATCATAATCATTATAATTTTTAACAGTTTACCTCTCGTCAGTTTTTCCCTCCCCCCTCCGTTAACGTGGGCGGGGTAAAAATGGGGGGAGGGTGGAACAAAAAAAATTGGGTGGACGGTGAGAGGGTTAAAATGGAGTACGGGGTAAATAGGTGTTGTACACACTGAGTAACCCCCCTCACCCGTCCCCGTTCGTTGGTAAAGAAACTGGGGGAGGGGGGTTGAACTGTAACTTGGGGTGGGGATTGGGTTTGGGGGTAAACTTCAGTAAACATGGGGGTGGGCGTAAAGATAAACGTAGGGGAGTGAGGGAGGAGGGGATTTGGGCAAATGCGGATGGGGGGCAAAGTGAGGGGGGTGGTTAATGTGAGTAGGCCTTGTGTACATGCCAGAAATGTTGCATGTTTTTAAATTTTGAAAACGTCGTTGGTCGGTTAATTATCATTACTTAATTGCCATCCCCGATTACTTAACTAGTTTAAAGCCGAGCGAATCAGATATGTTTTTTGTACTATTCGTTTCCTTATATCTTGAAATAAAAATTACAATGCCAAGTTGCTCATTTTTTTGTTTAGTTTAGATTGGATAAAAATATTTAGATCATATGTGAACCATTTTAAGGATTGGAGTCAAACTACACTGTCTTTTTGATAATAAAAGTGAGCTTTTTGTGAAAATATCTGAAATCAAAATCCGACTGAAGAGATCCATCTCCTCTGCTTTTGGGAATAAGGACTGTTTATACTAAAATACAATATTGCTGCTAAAAATGTTTGTTATGAGTCAATAAGATAATTTAATTGTGTCCTAGAGTTTGAAATTGCTCATT